>NW_024470665.1:3572859-3596903 GCF_017639515.1 Carcharodon carcharias | reverse complement strand
ACTACCCCCCCACACCCGACTACCCCTCCATCCCCGACTACCCCTCCACCCCCGACTACCCCCCACCCCACGACTACCCCTCCATCCCCGACTACCCCTCCACCCCCGACTACCCCCCCACCCCACGACTACCCCTCCATCCCCGACTTCCCCTCCACCCCCGACTACCCCCCCACCCCACGACTACCCCTCCATCCCCGACTACCCCTCCACCCCCGACTACCCCCCCACCCCACGACTACCCCTCCATCCCCGACTACCCCTCCATCCCCGACTTCCCCTCCACCCCCGACTACCCCCCCACCCCACGACTACCCCTCCATCCCCGACTACCCCTCCACCCCCGACTACCCCCCCACCCCACGACTACCCCTCCATCCCCGACTACCCTCCCACGCCCGACTACCAACCTCTGACTACCCCTCCACCACCGACTACCCCCCCACCCCCGACTACCCCCCCACCCCCGACTACCAACCCCCGACTACCCCCCCACCCCCGACTACCCCCCCACCCCCGACTACCCCTCCGTCCCTCCCACCCGACTGACCCCAAGAGCCTGACGCCCCTCTGACTATACCCACTTTGCCCGACCACCCACCCAACTACCCCACCCGCACCACCTGACTCCCCCCACCCCGCCCCCCCCTCCGACATCTCCTGATCTCCGGACCCGGCATCCATCCCACCCGTACCCCAACCCCACCACCCCCCCCCACCACCGCCCCCATCCCCCAGCCTCCTGACCGTCCTACCCCAGGTTATGGGGTCCATGTCAAGTGAACGTTGGTGGCAGAGATGGGGGGGAGCAGGGGGTTGGGGTGGGGGGGGTAGATTTCACCCCAGTCTCCTTGGCGGGGCGGGGGGGGGGGTGTCGGTGGTGGGGGTGGGGGGAGCGGGCTGGAGGGAAGCCTGGGGTGGGGAGGGCGGGGCCGATATTTATTCCTTAACCAACGTCGTTAAAAGAAAAATCCCCCACACAAACGAACGGGGTCGTTCTGGCCACCCCATTGCGTGGGATCTTGCTGTGCGCCAGTGAGCTGCCAGGTTTGTTGCGCTGCGAGCGTGACCTCGCTTGTGAAAGTGCACCATTGGCCTGTAGGAGCTGCGGGAGGTCCTGCGGTGGAGAAAGGCGCTAGGCAAATGCGGGCCTTTCTATCAAACAGTCCACCGGGGGCAGGGGGACAGAGGGAGATGAAGCGGGTACAGGCATCAGGCTGTACTCACAGCCTGGGATGAGCAGAGGGGTGACTACAATCATCAAGGAATCCGGATAGATTAACGACAAAAAGTGGCGGTGTTCAAATGCCTCCTCTAACCCTCCCTATCTCTGTACCCTCCTCCAGACCCTACAACCCTCCCTAACCCTGTAACCTCCTCCAGCCCCTACAACCCTCCCTATCTCTGTAACCTCCTCCAGCACCGACACCCCTCCCTATCTCTGTAACCTCCTCCAGCCCCTACAACCCTCCCTAACCCTGTAACCTCCTCCAGCCCCTACAACCCTCCCTATCTCTGTAACCTCCTCCAGACCCCTGCAACCCTCTCTATCTCTGTAACCTCCTCCAGCACCGACACCCCTCCCTATCTCTGTAACCTCCTCCAGCCCCTACAACCCTCCCTATCTCTGTAACCTCCTCCAGACCCTACAAACCTCCCTATCTCTGTAACCTCCTCCAGCCCCTACAACCCTCCCTATCTCTGTAACCTCCTCCAGCCCCTATAACACTCCCTATCTCTGTAACCTCCTCCGGCCCCTACAACCCTTCCTATCTCTGTAACCTCCTCCAGACCCCTACAACCCTCCCTATCTCTGTAACTTACTCCAGCTCCTACAATGCTCCCTTTCTCTGTAACCGCCTCCAGCCCCTATAACCCTCCCTATCTCTGTAACCTCTTCCAGCCCCCTACGATCCTCCCTATCTCTGTAACCTCCTCCAGACCCCTACAACCCTCCCTATCTCTGTAACCTCCTCCAGCACCGACACCCCTCCCTATCTCTGTAACCTCCTCCAGACCCTACAGCCCTCCCTATCTCTGTAACCTCCTCCTGACCTTACAACCCTCCCTACCTCTATAACCTCCACTGGCCCCCTACAACCCTCCCTATCTCTGTAACCTCCTCCGGCTTCCTACAACCCTCCCTATCTCTGTAACCTACTCCAACCCCTGCAACACTCCCTATCTCTGTAACCTACTCCAGCTCCTACAATGCTCCCTATCTCTGTAACCGCCTCCAGCCCCTATAACCCTCCCTATCTCTGTAACCTCCTCCAGCCCCTATAACACTCCCTATCTCTGTAACCTCCTCTGGCCCCTACAACCCTCCCTATCTCTGCAACGTCCTCCAGCCCCTACAACCCTCCCTATCTCTGTAACCTCCTCTGGCCCCTACAACCCTCCCTATCTCTGCAACGTCCTCCAGTCCCTACAACACTCCTTATTTCTGTAACCTACTCCTGTCCCTACACCCCTCCCTATCTCTGTAACCTCCTCCAGACCGCTACAACCCTCCCTATCTCTGTAACCTCCTCCAGACCGCTACAACCCTCCCTATCTCTGTAACCTCCTCCAGACTGCTACAACCCTCCCTATCTCTGTAACCTCCTCCAGACCGCTACAACCCTCCCTATCTCTGTAATCTCCTCCAGACTGCTACAACCCTCCCTATCTCTGTAACCTCCTCCAGACTGCTACAACCCTCCCTATCTGTGCAGAGATAGCTACAGGTAAGCAGCCTTGCAGCCAACCAGCAGTAACCATGGATACATGCGGACAATGTCAAACCACATGTATTGGACCTGGGGGGTGTTGGTGGTCGGTGGGGCGGTGGAGGTATATTTCGATAACTGGGTGTCTATTTGAATGTTTTTGATGACCGCTTTCTCGCTGTAACACGACCCTAACCAAAAGATGATCTTAATCAGCCTAATCTCTCCATCAGTCGGTGGTTAGTCGTCTGTTGCTGTTTTTATCCGTCTACTTTTGACAGTTCCTGTTTTGCTAGCCCTCTTGCAGATTGCACAATGCACTGCTGCATCGTCCCAGATCAAACGCTGCTGCCAACGTTGGAGGAATTCCCCCCTCAAGATGCCTGGTTTCTTCCTCTTCCCCACAGCAGCGCATGCCCACCAGAGGTGTTGGTGCAGCCAGCTATGGTCAGGACTGGCACTCTTCAACATTGACTCCAGACTCCCTCCCCTCCCGCTGGCATCAGGTCAGACATGGGCGCGTAAACCTCCTGCTGATGACCACGTACCTCCCTCCCTCAGCCTGATGGATCGGTGCCTCCTCCATGTTGAACATCGCTTGGAGGACGCACTGAGGCTGGCGAGGGCGCAGAAAGTACTCTGGGTGGGGTGGTGGGGGGGGACACTTCAATGTCCCAACGCCAAGAGCGGCTCGGTAGCGCCACTACTGACCGAGCTGGCCGAGTCCTCAAGGACATCACTGCTAGACTGGGTCTGCGCCAGGTGGTGAGGGAACCAACAAGAGGGAAAAACAGACTTAACCTCATCCACATCAACCTGCCCTGCCGCGGAGGCATCTGTCCATGACAGTGTCGGTAGGAGTGACCACCGCACAGTTATTGTGGTGACAAAGTCCCACCTTCACAGTGAGGATACCCTCCATCGTGTTGTGTGGCGCTACCACCGTGCTAAATGGGATAGATTTCAACTGAAGGCTGGGCATCCATGAGGCGCTGTGGGCCATCAGCAGCAGCAGAATTGGACTCGAACGCAATCTGTAACCTCATGGCCCCGGTATATCCCCCACTCTACCATTACCATCAAGCCTGGTTCAATGAGGAGTGCAAGAGGACATGCCAGGAGCAGCACCAGGCACACCCAACAACGAGGTGCCAACCTGGTGAAGCTACAGCACAGGACTACTTGCGTGCCACACATCATGGGATCATTGACTGCGAGGGGGATAGAATATAAAAGTAGGGACGTTTTGCTGCAGATGTGCAGGGCGCTGGTGAGACCACATCTGGGGCAGGATGCTCAGCTCGGCGAGCGGGCGCTCAGCCAATCTGAACGAGCGTAAACTAGAGCGTGATGATGTCAGGCGAGGGTCCCAATGCCATCGCACACCCGAGCGATATTGCACCCATCAACAATTCAGAGGCTGTTAACCCATTAACCAATGAATTGAATTAACAAGCGCCAGGCAATGAAAATCTCCAACAGGAGAGAATCCAACCATCGCCCCTTGGCATTCAATGGCATCACCATCACTGAATCCCCCACTAGTAACATCCTGGGGGTTACCATTGACCAGAAACTGTACTGGACCAGCCATATAAATACTGTGGCTACAAGAGCAGGTCAGAGGCTGGGAATCCTGCAGCAAGTAACTCACCTCCTGACTCCCCAAAGCCTGTTAACCATCTACAAGGCACAAGTCAGGAGTGTGATGGAATACTCCCCACTTGCCTGGATGAGTACAGCTCCCACAACACTCAAGAAGCTCGACACCATCCAGGACAAAGCAGCCCAATTGATCGACACCCCATCCACAAACATTCACTCCCTCCACCACCGACGCACAGTGGCAGCAGTGTGTGTACCATCTACAAGATGCACTGCAGCAACTCAGCAAGGCTCCTTCAACAGCACCTTCCAAACCCGCGACCTCTACCATCTAGAAGGACAAGGGCAGCAGACACATGGGGAACACCCCAACCTGGAAGTTCCCCTCCAAGCCACTCACCATCCTGACTTGGAAATATATCGGCTGTTCCTTCACTGTCGCTGGATCAAAATCCTGGAGCTTCCTCCCTAACAGCGCTATGGGTGTACCTACACCACATGGACAAAATCCTGGAACTCCCTCCCTAACAGCGCTGTGGGTGTACCTACACCACACGGACAAAATCCTGGGACTCCCTCCCTAACAGCACTGTGGGTGTACCTACACCACAGGGGACAAAATCCTGGAACTCCCTCTCTAACAGCACTGTGGGTGTACCTACACCACACGGACAAAATCCTGGAACTCCATCCCTAACAGCGCTGTGGGTGTACCTACACCACACGGGACTGCAGCGGCTCAAGAAGGCAGCTCACCCACCCCTTTCTCAAGGGGCAATTAGGGATGGGCAATAAATGCTGGGCCCAGCCAGCGAGTCCCACAGCCCCGTGAATGAACAAAATGTCCAAGCAATTATCGTGGACAATATTACTGGATAAATTAAGTCAGAAATGTTCCTTCTAGTGAGATTGATACAGTGAAAATACTGTAAAGACAGTAAAAGATCATCAAGGCACAAAAAAGCTGTCGTATTGGACACAGAAACCGAGGTGGACGCAGACAGAAGGTGAATTCTGGTTTTGAGACTGAAAGAGACAGGGGCGAGGTTTCCTGTTTCTTCGAGATCACGATTGGGATCCTCATCACGTTCCTTTCTGTGGTGGCAGCAGTGAGTCACCCTGAATCTGTCACCAACATCATCAGATGTGTCAGCACCTGATCACAAACAGAAATACACCACCCTCTGCAGCTGGCCGGGATCTTGTGGGTGGACTTGCTCATGTGAAACTTCCTCTGCCAGCAGCGAAAGAAATAGCAGAGATCAACGTATCGACCAGCCACACAAACGCTGTCCTCGTCATTCTCCCTCTCTCCGTCCAGCTGCATCTCTCTATCCCTCACTCTCTCTCCCTGTCACAACCACTCTCCCTCTCCACCCGGCTCCATCTCTATCTCTCGCTCTCTCTCTCTCTCTCTCCCTGTCACAACCACTCTCTCTCGCTCTCCATCCATCTCCATCTCTCTCTCTCTCTGTCTCTCTCTCTCTCCCTGTCACAACCACTCTCTCTCTCTCTCCATCCATCTCTATCTCTCTCTCTCTATCCATCCATCTCCATCTCTCTCTCTCTCTCCCTGTCACAACCACTCTCCCTCTCCGTCCGGCTCCATCTCTATCTCTCTATCTCTCTCTCTCTCTCTCTCTCCCTGTCACAACCACTCTCCCTCTCCACCCGGCTCCATCTCTCTATCTCTCTGTCACAACCACTCTCTCTCTCTCCATCCATCTCCATCTCTCTCTCTCTCTCCCTGTCACAACTACTCTCTCTCTCTCTCTCTCTTCATCCATCTCCATCTCTCTCTCTCTCTCCCTCTCTCCATCCATCTCTCCAACTCTCTCTCTCTCCCTGTCACAACCACTCTCCCTCTCTCCATCCACCTCCATCTCTCTCTCTCTCCCTGTCACAACCACTCTCCCTCTCTCCATCCAGTTCTATCTCTCTCTCACTGTCACAATCACTCTCCCCCTCTCCATCCATCTCCATCTCTCTCTCTCTCTCCCTGCCCCAACCACTCTCTCTCTCTCCATCCATCTCCATCTTTCTCTCTCTCTCCATCCATCTCCATCTCTCTCTCTCTGTCCCACCCACTATCCCTCTCTCCATCCATCTCTCCATCTCTCTCTCTCTCCCTGTCACAACCACTCTCTCTCTCACTCTCCATCCACCTCCATCTCTCTCTCTCCCTGTCACAATCAGTCTCCCTCTCTCCAGCCATCTCTCTGCCCCCATCACAATCACGCTCCCTCTCTCCCTCCATCTCCATCTCTCCCTCTGTTGTAGGGTACCTGAGTGGTACTATTAGTGATAGAGTTGAACTGCAGACACTTCTTGGGTGGAGACATTAAGTTTATTTACAATAAACTCAGCAGCAACTACACGCATGCTCTCAACTCCAACTCTACCTCGACTCTGACTGCTGAGGTGGCCAGCGCTACTCTCCTATTGGTTACTATAGGTCATGTGGTCTTGCTTAACATGCATTATTCTTAAAGGTACAGTACACACTAAATAAAACCATGGGGCAGGATCTTCCCATGTAAAATGACATGAGATGACGTAGGGGGGAACTCCCATTGTCATTTCAATTTTCAAGTCGGCGGGGGCTCAGTCGAGTCAGCTGTGTGCCCCCGCTGACTTGTCCACGGCCTATAGAGGCCACTGAGAAACTAATTAAGGTCATTAATGGAGCTGCCCGTCTGGTGCTAAGGTTGGTGGGGAGGCTGGGAGTCCTGGCGGGCTTCAGAGAAAGCACGAAACCTCATCCACGGGTGGGACGAGGCTTCGCGAGGGTAGTTCAATTTTTATCAACTCTTTCGATAGATGTCATGGACCATGTCCTGACCCAAGGTGACACATGACAGGGACATGTCAGGGAAATGTCTTTATATCATTTATATTAAAAATGTTAGTTCCGAGCCGATCTCCCTGAGGCTGCACTTAGCCTCAGGGAGATGAGTGTGGTCTCTCTCGCGGGCATGCCTTAACTTAGCCTGCCCGCATAAAATGGCAGCGCACCCCAAATCGGGGGCGCCAATCGGAGACGTGCTCGCACATGCCCCCTCCCGCACCTCCCCCCCCCCCCCACAATTGGGGGGAAAGTTTTTCCCCATTATTACTCCATTCCTCCCCCTTTAACTCGGCTATATTATGTTTACAAGTGCATATTTTTTTCAAGACAACGTAATGTTTACACTGGGCAGGGAATTTACAAGTCCAGTTTCTCAGGTGGTTTCCTGTGCTATGTGTGGAATGTTGCAGCTCCACAATTTTGGATTCTTTGTCAGGAACCGCCTTCTCTGGAGTTGCCTGGACATCAGGCGCTTGCAGTTCTGTATCCTCAACTCTTCCAGGAGCATCAGACCTGTCAGTCCTGGGTTGAATATCCTCAACAGGGAACAGACCCGGTCACGATCACTGGTGGAACCAAATCTTGGTGATTTGTCTCTCTCTTCCTTAAAGGGTCCACATGTTTACAGATGATCCAGCCTCCCACCTCCACGTGGTGAGATAGAGGTCCTGTCACCACACTTATTTCACCCGGTAACCACTTTGGTCCTTTCCTGAAATTTTTCGCCTATGCCAGCTCTCCCACGGTAAATTCCCTCTCACGACTATGCCAGTCGTGTCTAGTTTTCTGACTTCCCTGACTCCTTTCCACCTTCCCTTCTAAATTCGACATTATTAAGCTCGATCTCGTCCCGAGACGGCGTTTCAACAATAACTCCGCGGGTGTGAGAGCTGTCGTGGTGTGAGGGAGGGGCTCCTGTCATGAAAAAGAAAGGGTGCTAGCTTGGTTGCCAAGGAATCGCCAGTCAGCATTTTCACGCCAGTCTGGAACGTTTGAACCAGCCAGTCTGTTTGAGGGAGGGTGGCCAAAGTGCAGTTTTAGATGAGTGATACCGTTGAGGCTGGTAAACCATCGAAACTCAGCTCTCGTAAACGCCGTGCTGTTATCAGAAACGGCCACTTCTGGTGGTCCCTGAATGGCTAAGCTCTGACATAGCTTCTCAATAGTTGCGGCCGACGTTGGTGACTTCACCTCATATGTAAGGAACACAAGAAATAGGAGCAGGAATAGACTATTCAGCCCCTCAATCTTGCCCTGCCATTCAATAAAACCATGACTGATCTGCCCCAGGCCTCAACTCCTCTTTCGTGCCAGCTCCCCATATATTCCCCTGTATCTCAAAAATCTATCCACCTCCTCTTTACATACTTTCAGTGATCTAGCTCTCACAACGTTCTGGGGTAGAGAATACTAGACATTCACTACCCTCTGAGAGAAGAAATTCGTTTGCACCTGTCATGAAGCTAGTAATGTATATGACTTTGTTGGAAATTATTTTTTTTCGAGTAGTCGTTTAGTCTGTGGGTGTATGGTAATTGGGTTAAAGACAGCTAGTCTGGATGCTTGATGTGCACTGGTTTTGAGGTGTAAGCAAGGTAAAGTGTATTTGCATTTTGTTGAATAGAGCATTCAAGAAGGGGAGTGAAATCTGGCGCCCAGCTGGCAAAGACCAAGCGAAATGTTTATATTACTAATGAAATCGGTACTGTGAAAAGGGTTTTGTTGTTAGAAGAGGTGGAGTTCAAAGGGGCTGGTGATAGAATGAGAATTTGCATTCAATGTGATGTGCTGGGTGTAACCGATAGCAGTGTTGTGTGTGCAGGGCAGAGACAATGTAAGATCGAAGCCTGTAACTTACCACTGTGTCTGCAAAGGAACCAAAGTGAAAAGAACCTCATTTGAAATTTTTAAGGTGAAAATGCTTTGCCTGGTTTTTGGTTAAGTCTATGGGTTGCTGTTGCCTTAATGGGGATTAGTTTAGGGGATTTGTTAAAAAGCTATGATAGTAATAATTTGTAGCCATGCGTATATACTTAACTGGTGTAAATTAATAAATGTTTCGGGTATCTTGATATAAAACCTCTCGAGAACTGGTGGTCTTATTCCTGAATTTAGAGCTGCATCTCAAAATATTCCACTGGGAAATATAGGTTATGACAGTTGTTTAAAGTTCCCCTCTGGGATTTTTAATTAACTCTGTTTTACCAACTGCTGGGTCATAACCAGCATCTCAGTTTTAAACGAGTGCCCCCTTATTCTGTAACTATGTCCCCTAGTTCGAGATTCCCCCACAAGTGGAAACACCTTCTTAACATCTACCCTGTCAAACCCCCTCAGAATCCTGTACGTTTCAATAAGATCACCCCTCATTCTTCTAAACTCTAATGAATAAAGGCCTGACCTGTTTAGCCGTTCTTGATAAGCCAACCCCTTCACCCCAGGAATCAGCCGAGTGAATCTCTTTTGGACTGCCTCTGATGCTAGTACATCCTTTCTTCAATACAGGGTCCCAAACTGTACACAGTACTCCAGGTGCAGCCTCACCCTGTACAGGTGTAACAAGACTTCTCTATTTTTAACCTCCAACACCCCCCCCCCGCCCCCCCACTCCACCACCACCACCCCAGCAATACAGGCCAAAATTCCATTTGCCGCCTTAACTACTTGCTGCACCTGCATGCTAACCTTTTGTGTTTCATATGCCTCCAACCATTTTGAATGGGCATCGCCAATGAGCAGAAACACTGTTCCCAGGAAAGGCCCAGGTGTAGTCAGTGTGTAACCGCACCCAGGGTCTACCTGGCCACTCCCAGGGGTGTAACAGAGCTGCCACTGGCAACCTCTGCAGTTGCTGACATTGCCCACAGCGCTTTACTAAACTCTCTATTTCACCATCCATCCCAGGCCCCCATGGATAGCTGAGTGCTGTGGTCTTCATTCAGGAAATTCCTGGATGGGCAACTGTGTAGCTCAATTAATAGTGGCTCCCTTCCCTTTGGAGGAACTATCGCTCGTGCTCCCCACAATAAGATACCACCCTGGCTGGTTATTTCATGTCTGCTGTTGAAGTAAAGGTTAATTTCATCAGATACGGACTCCTGAGACCAACCACGTAGCACCGGTTCTCACACTCGAGACAGGACTGGGTCCCGGCTTGTCCAGTCTCTGATCTGTCGAGCACACGCCAGTGAGGAACCTAAGGAATTTAACATCAAACAAGTTCCTGTGGAACTGGGACCGGTTCACCATTCTCTTGTAAAGGTAAATACTGAAGACATCGGCGTTTGCGATTTGACTGCCAGGCCAATATACGAAAGTGTATCCGTGCGCGGCCAGGGTTAAAGTCCTATTAGTATTTCTGCATCTCCTTTCCATGTGCCTTCTCCTTCCTAGCGCAGGCTGTAATCTCGGCCTACTTTCTGACTTCGCTACCGGACGGACTTCTCTCAGATGCAAGCTCAACATGTCTGAGCTGAGTGGCCGAGTCTCCCAGAATTTCATCATCTGTCTGTCTTCTTGGGAAATTCTGCGGCTTTTGCTTACAAAGTCTCTTTGGCGTCATTGAGCTGACTCATCACCTCTTCCTTCACTTTTTTGTATTGGTTTGCTGCCTCCTGGAAAACCGAACCTTGCTGTGTCTCCTCTGCCAACTCCTCCTTCAGTTTGTTCAGATAGGTGCCGAATTCTTTCTGTTTCTCTTCAGGCTTTTCCAGAGGTACAAACTCAGACCTGGGGGAGTCTCGTCATCTGTGAAGGTCTTTCAACTGGTTTTCCTGTTCCCTGCGAGGGTCGCTCGCCTCGTCTCGGACTCTGTCACCGAGCAGGGTCTCTCCGAGCTCCTCCTGCTGTTCTTTCAGGTTTTGGTTTAAGGTAACCTGAATTCCTCCAGCTTGTTGAGTCCTTACACACTCCTTTTCCAAAACAGGAACGCTTCCAGCTTCCTTTTGGTATCTCAGGGCCAATCAAGGTTGATTTCCCTTAGCCAATTTCACCCTAGAAGACTTGGTCCTCTGCCTCTCAAGACCAACACTGGTAGCTTTGCCGATTGACATTCATAATGGACAATTACTCTGCTTGTGCCTTTTACTTGAATGTCTTCACCCGTACATGTTTTTTGTTTGGTGGCTGCTTGTTCTCAACTTAACTGATGTTCAGCATTATTGAAATATCTGAAGGCTTGATCCTCAGTTCCTGTACTGGAAACTCTCGGGTCCAATTCCATTCTAACAGGTCTGCCATTTACTTTCACTTTGACAAATATTGGTTCTGTCTTTCCAACTTTCAGATTAGGCAATGAGTAAATGTCTGAATTTGCTGTTTCAGGCTCTTCTGCATTGTAGATTCCATTGGGCTTTGTCTTTTGTTTACCAGCCTGTTCGGATCTTTCCTTGCACTGCCTCATCTTATGTCCGATCCTGTGACAAGAGTAGCATTCGATTTTTTAAAACTGCCAATCGCTGGGGGAACTGAGGGTTTCCACCTCTACTGAAATGATGCTATGATTTCACTGCTCAGCTATGTTCCTTTATTCTTTGGCTGGTGGGGGCTGTTTCCTGATTCTCGGGAGAGTCTTGCATTTTCATACTCTTTTAAGTTGGGGATTTCCATCTGATGTGGAGGATGGAGCCATTTTGCTCACCCTGTATTACTTGTGAGTCTCTTATAGTGCTTTCCAAGCCCAGCGCTGTCTCTAGCACCTTCTGGAAAACCAGGTCGACTTCGGACAATAATCTTTTCTGTTCTCTGCCCTCTTTTCACACCGCGCACCAAACGATCTCTGAGCACATCATTCAGAGTCCTACCGAGCTCACAATATTCCACTAGCTGCTTCAGATTTGCCACGGAGCACGCAATTGTCTCACCCAGGGCTCTATTTCGTCATGTCAACCTGAGCCTCTGCATCGTGACGGGGGGGCGGGGTTTGAGTTGAAAATGACCCTTCAAGAGGTCCGCCCATTCGTCAAAATTTTTCAAATCTGGGGCTCTGGGTGCGATCAGACTTCGAATCAAACTGTAGGCTTTGCTCCCACAAGTACTCAAGAGGATCGCTCGCCTCTTCTCTTCACCCATAACCTCGTTCGCTTGATAAAAGAACGTGAGGCATTCCATGTAGTGAGACTTGCAGCGATTGGTGTCCTTGTACACCAGCCACTGAAGGTAAGCATGCAGGTGCAGCAGGCGGTAAAGAAGGCACATGGTATGTTGGCCTTCATAGTGAGAGGATTCGAGTACAGGAACAGGGATGTCTTGCTGCAATTGTACAGGGCCTTGGTGAGACCACACCTGGAATATTGTGTGCAGTTTTGGTCTCCTTATCTGAGGAAGAATGTTCTTGCTGTAGAGGGAGTGCAGCGAAGGTTTACCAGACTGATTCCTGGGATGACATAAGAGGAGAGATTGAGTCGGTTAGGATTATATTCGCTGGAGTTCAGAAGAATGAGGGGAGATCTCATAGAAACCTATAAAATTCTAACAGGACTAGACAGGGTAGATGCAGGAAGGATGTTCCCGATGGTGGGGGAGTCCAGAACCAGGGGTCACAGTCTGAGGATACGGGGTGGACCATTTAGGACTGAGATGAGGAGAAATTTCTTCACCCAGAGAGTGGTGAGCATGTGGAATTCGCTACCACAGAAAGTAGTTGAGGCCAAAACATTGTATGTTTTCTAGAAGGAGTTAGATATAAATCTTGGGGTGAAAGGGATCAAAAGGTATGGGGAGAAAGCAGTCTGCTGAGTTGGATGATCAGCCATGATCATAATGAATGGCGGAGCAGGCTCGAAGGGCTGAATGGCCTCCTCCTGTTTCTATGTTTCTATGTCTGTGGCTGGTTCAAAAGGATCAGTCCTTTTGAATTGTGGAATTTTGAGAGGGGATAACTTCTTTAATTCTAACAGAGTTAGCTATTTCCAATCACCAGGAGAGGTACAGTGCCAATTTCTTTCTAACTTGATTTCTTCTGTTCAATCCTGTCCCTTCCTCATCGCCAGTTTGTTGTAGGGTGGCTGAGTTGCTACTATTGATCACAGAGTTTATCTGCAGACGCCCCTTGGGTGGAGACATTAAGTTTATTTACAATATACTCAGCAGCAACTGCAAGCATGCTCTCAACTCCAACTCTATCTCTACACTGACTCCTGAGGTAGCCCGCGCTACTCTCCTATTGGTTACTACAGATCATGTGGTCTTAGAACCATAGAACTATAGAAAAGTTACAGCACAGAAGGAGGCTATTCGGCCCATCTTGTCCATGCCAGCCCCAGGACACCCAGCTGCCCTTTCTAATCCCACCTCCCTGCACCCGGCCCATAGCCCTGCAGCTTAAAGCACTTAAGGTGCAGATCCAAGTACTTTTTAAAAGAATTTCTGCCTCTACCACCAACTTGGGCAGTGAATTCCAGGCACCCACTACCCTCTGCGTAAAAAAGTTCTTCCTCACGCCCCCCCTACACCTTCTGCCACTTATCTTGAATCTATGTCCCCTGGTTCTAGAATTCTCCACCAAGGGAAACAATTTTATTCTGTCCACTCGATCTATTCCCCTCATCATTTTGTACACCTCAATCAAGTCACCTCTCAGCCTTCTTTGTTCTAAGGAAAATAACCCCAACCTATCCAATCTCTCCTCGTAGCTACACTTTTCTAACCCTGGCAACATTCTTGTAAACCTCCGCTGCACTCTCTCCAGAGCTATTACATCCTTCCTGTAATGCGGTGACCAGAACTGCACACAATACTCCAGTTGTGGCCTCACCAGTGTTTTATACAATTCCAACATTATATCCTCACTTTTATATGCTATACCTCTGCCAACGAAGGAGAGCATTCCATATGCCTTCTTTACAACCTTGTCTACTTGAACTGCTGCCTTCAGGGACCTGTCTACTTGTACGCCAAGATCTCTCACTTCATCTACCCCTCTTACTTTATTCCAATTTATTTTGTAATATTCCTTAACAAAAATTATTCTTAAAGGTACATTACACACTAAATAAAACCATAATTACTACATCCTCCCTCTCCCCCATCACAATCACTCTACCTCTCTCTCTCCATCTCCATCTCTCCCTGCCTCTCTCCCCCTCCCTATCTCCATCTCTCTCCCTCCATCTCCCTCCCTCTAACCATCTCTCTCTCTCTCTCTCTCTCCCACTCACCCCTCTCCCCATCTGTCCCTCCTTCTCCCCCCATCCCTCCATCTCCCCTCTCCCTTTCCACTTCCCTCACCTCCCTCTCTCCATTTCTCTCCCTCCCGGCTCCCTTTCTCAATCCCTCTCTCTCTCCCCTCCATTTCTCCATCTCTCTCTCTCTACCCCCTCCCCCTTTCTCTCCATCCCTCTCTCTCTCTCTCTTTCCCTGTCCTCTAACTCACACCCTCCATCTCTCTCTCTCTCTCTCCCTCCCTCCCTCTCTCTCTACCCCCTGTCCCTCGTTCCATTTCTCCCTCTCCCCCTCTCCGTCTCTTTCTCCCCCCCCCTCCATCTCACTCTCTCCCCCGTCCCTCTTCCAGTTCTCTCTCTCTCTCTCTCTCTCCCCCCCCGACTCTATTTGTTTCTGCCCCTCTTCCTCTCTTTCTCCCCCCCCACTCTCCATCACTGTCCCTCTCTAACCCTTCCCCCTCTTTCTCCCTCTCTCTACCCCCATCCCTCTTTCCATCTCTCTCTCTCTCTCTCTCTCCCTTCTCCGCCAATTTCTCTCTCTCCCTCTGTCTCCGTTCTCTCCCTCCTGTCGTTTACTCTCTGTCATTCATTCTCACGTTCCTCCTCTCCATTCGTTTGCTCTCTCTGAGAATTCTTCTTCGGATTTTCAATGACACTCTCTTCTTCTAACCTCCTTTGTTGTTTAACCTGCTTTGCACCCTCCCTTTCTCTATGGCCATCCTTTAGATCTGAATTATTCCATCTCTTTCTGTCTCACTCCATCTCCCGCACTTCCCCTTTATCCTGCCTCGCATTCGTGATTTTTATTTGCCTCCTCGCCACTTGCCTATGAAATGCGCCCACCTGCTCTAGAAATCTCTATCCCCCTCTCGCATTTGCCAATGCTGGGAACACAGCAGCCAATTTGCGCACAGCAACGTCCCACAAACAGCAATGTCATAACGACCCGGATGCTCTGTTCTTTTAGTGATGTTGGTTGAGGAATAAATATTGGTCCCAGGACACCGGGGAAAACTCCCCCATCCACCCCCCCCCAACCCCCCCGCCTTTCCTTCCCAATAGTGGCCATGGGATCATTCACACCCGCCCGAGAGGGCAGATGAGGGTGACTTCATTGTTCATTCCCAAAGGAGTCACCTTCAACAAAACTCCACTCCTTCTGACAGTGCAGCACTCCCTCAGTACTGACCCTCCGACAGTGCAGCACTCCCTCAGTACTGATCCTCCGACAGTGCTGCAATCCCTCAGTACTGACCCTCTGACAGTGCAGCACTCCCTCAGTACTGACCCTCCGACTGTGCTGCACTCCCTCAGTACTGACCCTCCGACTGTGCTGCACTCCCTCAGTACTGACCCTCCGACTGTGCTGCACTCCCTCAGTACTGACCCTCCGACTGTGCTGCACTCCCTCAGTACTGACCCTCTGACAGTGCAGCACTCCCTCAGTACTGACCCTCCGACAGTGCAGCACTCCCACAGTACTGACCCTCCGACAGTGCGGCACTCCCTCAGTACTGACCCTCCGACAGTGCGGCACTCCCTCAGTGCTGACCCTCTGACAGTGCAGCACTCCCTCAGTACTGACTCTCCGACAGTGCAGCACTCCCTCAGTACTGACCCTCCGACAGTGCGGCACTCCCTCAGTGCTGACCCTCTGACAGTGCAGCACTCCCTCAGTACTGACCCTCAGACAGTGCGGCACTCCCTCAGTACTGACTCTCCGGCTAATCGTATCAGTGAAAGGCCATCCACAGCTTCCTGGGGAAGAGAATTACAAAGATTCACAAATCCCTGAGCGAAGTCATTTCTCCCCGTCTCAGTCCACAATGGCTGACAGCCTCTTCTGCTGATAGAGTGACATAGGATCCTCGGAGATACTTTCCTGTGTTGGACATTCCAGCGAGAATGGTGGACAAAGGGACTACAGAGATTTTACAGCAAATGTTACCATTAATTGTCTTCAATTTCCTTTCAGACTTTGGAAATGAAACCATTATTAATCATCGGACTGCTCCTGTCGGCTTGCTGTGGTAGGTGTCCCTTTAACTGTACTTTAACCGCTGAGATACAGAGTAGACTTAAGATGGTGAGAGAAAACCCAAGGTGCCTTAGTGAGGAGGATTGGAGGTTCTGGGGAGTGGACAACAAGATATTGTTTAGAAATATGGCTTTTTATCAGGGCTAGGAGGGTAGAGAGGCTGGGATTAAACTGGGAGGAATATTAAAGGGTGTGGGGAGTGAGGAGGGAGAGTGGGATTAGACTGGGTGGGATATTAAATGTCTCCTTTCTTATACCTGCAGCCATTTATGAAACGTTGTGTGGTCTTTCATTGTGATTTAGACCCTGTACAAATCCACATTGTTCTCGTTCTAGATATTCTTTGTGATAAGTGGTCAGTGGACGCCCCCCGGGATGTCAAGGGAGTTGAAGGTTCCTGTCTGGTGATCCCATGCACATTCCAGTATGCAATCCAACGCCACAGTGACACCCTGGTGAGGATCGCCTGGTTACACGAAGACAAGATCCATGGAAACCAAGTGATCAACTCCAGTGGGCCCTCAGACCCGCAGTTCCAGGGTCGTACAAAGTTCCTCGGCGATTGGAAGAATAATAGAGATTGTACCTTGCAAATAGACAACTTGCAGCAGATGGACCAAGGGCTGTATCATTTCCGAATGGAAGTCAGTTATGGACATAAGTATTCCGACCCAGTTGGAGTCACCATTGAAATAGCCAGTAGGTTTCAAAATTCTTCTGCTCCAGCCATAATCAAATTAACTGAAGACAGGATGCAGGGGGCTGAATGGGCCTCCTCCTGTTCCTTTGTAACAAGCTTGAGGGGCTGAATGGACTCTTCCTGATCCCATGCCCTTATTCCAAACCGAACCTAATGTGAGCGTTCTCTGGTATGTTTTTATTCAATATTATAACATCAGCAGGAGTCCATTGACCCCATCATGCCTGTGCTGGCTCTTTGAAAGTTCTGTCCAATTAGCCCCCACTCTCCCCACCCCATCCTTTCCCCCCACAGACCTGCAAATTTTCCCCTTCGAGTATTTCTCCAATTCCCCCCCTTTTTGAAAGTTCCTATTGAATCTGCTTCCACCGCCCTTTCAGGCAGCGCCTTCCAGATCACAACAACTCGCTGGGTCAAAAAAAAATCCTCCTCATCTCCCCTCCCTCTGGTCCTTTTCCCCGATTCTCTTCAATCTGTGTCCCTCTGGTTACCGACCCTCCTGCCGCTGGAAACACTTTCTCATCATTGACTCTATCCAAACCCCCTCCTGATGTTGAACGTCCCGATTCAATCTCCCACTTAACCTTCTCTGCTCCGAGGGAGAAAGATCCCAGCTTCTCCCAGCCCCTCCATGTGGATTGAAGCCGCCTCACCCAGATCAAAACACCTTGCTTGGAGCTGGAGCACTGAGAAGTCTCCATGACCCTTGGCTAGACCACACTGGGATCGCTGTGCACAGTTCCGGTCTCCATATCCCTTGGTTAGAACACACTGGGAGAACTGTGCACAGTTCAAGTCTCCGTATCCCTTGGTTAGAACACACTGGGAGCACTGTGCACAGTTCCAGTCTCCATATCCCTTGGTTAGACCACACTGGGAGCACTGTGCACAGTTCCAGTCTCCATATCCCTTGGTTAGACCTCACTGGGAGCACTGCGCACAGTTCCAGTCTCCATATCCCTTGGTTAGACCACACTGGGAGCTCTGTGCACAGTTCCAGTCTTCATTTAGACTCAATATAATGTTGTACTCTGTGCCAGAGTACTCTGTGTACTCTTTCTAGTTCAGTGCGTTCCTGGATCATTGGTATTTTCTTTCAGAGTTGACTGTGTATTAACATTGTGTCTCACTTCACTGTTTCTCTGAAGATGCGTCTAGTATGATATCCATATCACCAATGACTGAGATCAAGGAGGGAAAGGAGGTGACCATTGTTTGCTCGGTGAAGTTTTTGTGTCCTGGGTTCCTCCAATGGTCCAATTTCGAAGGCTTAAACAAATCCACAACCTCAAATATCAGTGAGACTAAACTAAATGGATGGACTTCCGGATGCGGGCTGAGTTTCATCCCTTCGTACAAGGATAATGAGCGGACACTGAGTTGTGGAATTCGAACAGCAAAAGGAGAAGTTCAGCAAAAGATTTTCACCTTAAACGTGCAATGTAAGTAATGAGAGCTCGCTAACAGAGATCCAACCACCAGGCGGTAAGAGTCCAGCCTTAATCTGTCAGCTTGGCTCAATCACAGAGACATTAGGACACAGGGGGAGGGATTCAGCCCATCGGGTCCCAGCTGTCTCTCTGTAGAGCAATCCTGTCAGCCCAAATAGCCCTCCCCACCCACCCAGCTCCATTCCCATATCCCTGCAAGATTATATCCCTCAAGTGTCCGTCCAATTTCCGTTTGAACTTGATCATTACATCTTCTGAGGAGCACCGTAGTCAGAAGGTCATGGGTTCAAGCAACCGACACCACAGGTTTGGGCACCAATATTCAGCCTGACATTCCACAGGCAGGGAATGCCGCACTGTCGGAGGGTCAGTACTGAGGGAGTGCTGCACTGTCGGAGGGTCAGTACTGAGGGAGTGCCGCGCTGTCGGAGGGTCAGTACTGAGGGAGTGCTGCACTGTCAGAGGGTCAGTACTGAGGGAGTGCTGCACTGTTGGAGGGTCAGTACTGAGGGAGTGCTACACTGTCAGAGGGTCAGTACTGAGGGAGTGCTGCACTGTCGGAGGGTCAGTACTGAGGGAGTGCTGCACTGTCGGAGGGTCAGTACTGAGGGAGTGCTGCACTGTCAGAGGGTCAGTACTAAGGGAGTGCTGCACTGTCGGAGGGTCAGTACTGAGGGAGTGCTGCACTGTCGGAGGGTCAGTACTGAGGGAGTGCTGCACTGTGGGAGGGTCAGTACTGAGGGAGTGCTGCACTGTCAGAGGGTCAGTACTGAGGGAGTGCTGCACTGTCAGTGGGTCAGTACTAAGGGAGTGCTGCACTGTCAGAGGGTCAGTACTGAGGGAGTGCTGCACTGTCGGAGGGTCAGTACTGAGGGAGTGCTGCACTGTCGGAGGGTCAGTACTGAGGGAGTGCTGCACTGTCGGAGGGTCAGTACTGAGGGAGTGCTGCACTGTCAGAGGGTCAGTACTGAGGGAGTGCTGCACAGTCGGAGGGTCAGTACTGAGGGAGTGCTGCACTGTCTTTGGGTCAGTACTGAGGGAGTGCTGCACTGTCAGAGGGTCAGTACTAAGGGAGTGCTGCACTGTCGGAGGGTCAGTACTGAGGGAGTGCTGCACTGTCGGAGGGTCAGTACTGAGGGAGTGCTGCACTGTGGGAGGGTCAGTACTGAGGGAGTGCTGCACTGTCAGAGGGTCAGTACTGAGGGAGTGCTGCACTGTCAGTGGGTCAGTACTAAGGGAGTGCTGCACTGTCAGAGGGTCAGTACTGAGGGAGTGCTGCACTGTCAGAGGGTCAGTACTGAGGGTGCGCTGCAGTGTCGGAGGGTCAGTGCTGAGGGAGTGCTGCACTGTCGGAGGTCAGTACTGAGGGAGTGCCGCACTGTCGGAGGGTCAGTGCTGAGGGAGTGCTGCACTGTCGGAGGTTCAGTACTGAGGGAGTGCTGCACTGTCGGAGTGTCAGTACTGAGGGTGTGCTGCACTGTCGGAGGGTCAGTGCTGAGGGAGTGCTGCACTGTCAGAGGGTCAGTACTGAGGGAATGATGCACCCTCAGAGGGTCAGTACTGAGGGAGTGCTGCACTGTCAGAGGGTCAGTACTGAGGGAACGCTGCACTTTCAGAGGGTAAGTACTGAGGGAGTGCTGCACTTTCATAGGGTCAGTACTGAGGGAGTGCTGCACTGTCAGAGGGTCGGTACTGAGGGAGTGCTGCACTGTCTTTGGGTCAGTACTGAGGGAGTGCTGCACTGTTGGAGGGTCAGTACTGAGGGAGTGCTGCACTGTCAGAGGGTCAGTACTGAGGGAGTGCTGCACTGTCAGAGGGTTGGTACTGAGGGAATGCTGCACTGTCAGAGGGTCAGTACTGAGGGAGTGCTGCACTGTCAGATGGTCGGTACTGAGGGAGTGCTGCACTGTCTTTGGGTCAGTACTGAGGGAGTGCTGCACTGTCGGAGGGTCAGTACTGAGGGAGTGCTGCACTTTCGGAGGTGCTGTCTGTCAGATGAGACATTAAACCGAGTCCCCCGTCTGCCCTCTCGGGCGGGTGTGAAAGATCCTACAGCCACTATTTGGAGGAAGAGCAGGAGGGAGTTCCCCCCGGTGTCCCTGGGGCCGATATTTATCCCTCTACCAAGAAACAAATTGTTAATTATTTCGATTGTTTTAGTCATTGGTTTCAGTTCTGGGTCCCGGCCTCTGGGAGGTTTATATTGTCCTTTGAGCGGGTGCTGCGCAGTGTCACCAGAATAATCCCGGGGCTGAATGGGCCTCCTCCTGTTCCTGTGTAACAGGCTCGAGAGGGCTGAATGGGCCTCCTCCTGTTCCTGTGTAACAGGCTCGAGGGGGGGACTGAATGGGCCTCCTCCTGTTCCTGTGTAACAGGCTCGAGGGGGGGACTGAATGGGCCTCCTCCTGTTCCTGTGTAACAGGCTCGAGAAGGGGCTGAATGGACTCCTCCTGTTAGTGTGTAACAGGCTCGAGGGGCTGAATGGCCTCCTCCTGTTCCTGCCTCTCTATCACATTCTGCATAACAATGTGTGTCCCCTGGTAATGAATCCCTGGCCCCCGGTGGGTTCTGGACTGTCCGTGGTCTGCCTGAAGTCTGTGATCCCCCACTAGCATTAACGTGGTTCAGTAAGTCTGTTCTCTTCTTAATTCAGATGCCCCAAAGCTGGTTTACATTGAGTCTTCTCACTATTCACCAACGTCTGACCCACGCAGTGTGAGTTTAACGTGTATGGTCACAAGCAGTAACCCTCCGGTATCAAATTACGCATGGAAGCGTGTGACTGCCCGCGGTGTCCTCACGTTAAGACCGAGCAAAACATTGAGCAATCTTCAAGACCGTGATACCTATCGCTGTGAAGCATCTAATTCAGTTGGACGAACCACCTCTGATGACGTCAGCATCGTAACATTACGTATGTATCACAAAAACCTCCCAACTCCCACCCTCCATCCACTCCATCTCTTCCAAAACTGTTGCTCTCCTATCCTAACTCGACCCAAGTTTCGTTCAACCATCACCCCACCCCCGCACCCCCCCCCCCCCCACCCCCACCTCATGTCAGTCGTTGAGCTACACTGGCTCCTGGTCCAGCAAAGAGTCCATTTTCAAACTTCAACCCTGTCTTCAAATTCCTCCCTCTCCCCTCCCTATCTCTGTAACTTCCTGCAGTCCCTACACCCCTCTCTATCTCTGTAACCACCTCCAGCCCCTACAACCCTCCCTATCTCTGTTACCTCCTCCAGCTCCTACAACACTCCCTATCTCTGTAACCTCCTCCAGCCCCTACAACCCTCCCTATCTCTGTAACCTCCTCCAGACCCTACAACCCTCCCTATCTCTGTTACCTCCTCCAGCTCCTACAACACTCCCTATCTCTGTAACCTCCTCCAGACCCTTCAATCCTCCCTATCTCTGTAACCTCCTGCAGTCCCTACATCCCTCCCTATCTCTGTAGCCTCCTCCAGACCCTTCAACCCTCCCTATCTCTGTAACCTCCTCCAGACCCTTCAACCCTCCCTATCTCTGTAACCTCCTCCAGACCCTTCAATCCTCCCTAGCTCTATAACCTCCTCCAGCCCCTTCAACCCTCCCTATCTCTGTAACCTCCTCCAGACCTTTCAACACTCCCTATCTCTGTAACCTCCTCCAGACCCTTCAACCCTCCCTATCTCTGTAACCTCCTCCAGACCCTTCAACCCTCCCTATCTCTGTAGCCTCCTCCAGACCCTTCAACCCTCCCTATCTCTGTAACCTCCTCCAGACCTTTCAACACTCCCTATCTCTGTAACCTCCTCCAGCCCCTACAACCCTCCCTATCTCTGTTACCTCCTCCAGCTCCTACAACACTCCCTATCTCTGTAACCTCCTCCAGACCCTTCAATCCTCACTACCTCTGTAGCCTCCTCCAGCCCCTACAACCCTCCCTAACTCCGTAACCTCCTCCAGCCCCTACAATCCTCCCTTACTCTGTAACCTCCTCCAGCCCCTACATCTCTCACTATCTCTGTAACCTCCTCCAGCCCCTACAATCCTCCCTATCTCTGTAACCTCCTCCAGCCCCTACAACCCTCCGAGATCTCTGCTCTCCTCCAACTCCGGCATCTTGACCATCCCCCGATTCCCATCGCTCCACCATTGGCGGCCGTGCCTTCATCTGCCTGGGGGTGTTCCCTGAGCTCTGGAATTCAAACCCAAAATTAGGAATGGCGGAGAGGTGTTGATCTTGGGGGGTACAGGAGGGGGGTGGGAGTTCTCCCTGGTGTCCTGTGGTCCAATTTGTATCCTTCAACCGACACCACTAAACTCTGAAGATCTGGGTCATTATCACAGTGCTGTTAGTGGGATCTTGTTGTGCGCAACCTTGCTGCTGTGTTTCCTAGATTACAACAGTGACCAAGCTTTAAAAAAAAAATGTCCTTCATTGGCTGAGATACGTCCTGAGGTGGTGAAAGGCATTAGAGAAATGCAAGTCATTCTCATCTACAGAACTGAGGGGTTATAACCATCGGGAGAGACTGAACAGGCTTGGGGCTCTTTTCCCTAGAAAAGAGAAGGCTGAGGGGGTGACCTGATCGAGGTCTTTAAAATGATGAAAGGGTTTCCATAGGGCAGACATAGAGAAGATGTTTCCACTTGTCGGGGTGAGACCAGAACTAGGGGACCATCGATATGAGATCGTCACTGATAAACCCAATGGGGGGATTCAGGAGAAACTTCTTTACCCAGAGAGTGGGGAGAATGTGGGACTCGCTCCCACAGGGAGTGGTCGAGGTGAATAGTGTCGATGTGTTTAAGGGGGAAGCTGGATAAACACATGAGGGAGAAAGGACTAGAAGGATATGGGGATGGGGTGAGATGGGGGGGGTGGTGGGGGAAAGCTGGTGTGGAGCAGAAACACCAGCACGGAGCAGATGGGCCGAATGGCCTCTTTTTGTGTTGGAAATATCTCCGTCGGATTTGACCATGAGTCTCAGGGCTGTCAGGGGCGTGCCTAAACCATTGCACCATCTCGTTCCCCACCCTATCCCAAATATGATATAATATATGATATAAAATGCGCAGCCTTCTTGAGTATTGCTGAAAGAGAGACATCCTGCCAAAGCTTTCCATCTTGGACTCATCAGAGCAAACGCAAAGATGCCAAATTCCTGACGAAGCTATTTGCTGCTGAGCAAGGACCACACGAGTGGCACCTTCCACTCACAGGTTGCTGCTGTCAGTTGGAGAAGACGTACAGCCTATTACGCAATTGAGCGATGTTGACTCTGTCAATTTCAACGTCGGTGTGATGCCAGGCGCTTTGGCCATACGATCCAGCGATTGGCTGATCGTACCAAACAGCGCGTCCCTTCGGCTGCTCGTAATAGGCAGACTGCGGACCGTACTCAGCCAGTCCGCGCTCGCAAAAAACCCCAGACGACACGTCCACTGTGAGGTGTGATTCCGCGATTGGACGGCACCTGCTGAATAATCCCGACTGCGCTAGTAGCGACACTAACGACTGATTCGAGATAAATCGGTCGAGCTCA
>NW_024470665.1:3522859-3567859 GCF_017639515.1 Carcharodon carcharias | reverse complement strand
CTGTAACCTCCTCCAACCCCTGCAACCCTCCCTATCTCTGTAACCTCCTCCAACCCCTGCAACCCTCCCTATCTCTGTAACCTCCTCCAACCCCTGCAACCCTCCCTATCACTGTAACCTCTTCCAACCCCTGCAACCCTCCCTATCTCTGTAACCTCCTCCAACCCCTGCAACACTCCCTATCTCTGTAACCTCCTCCAACCCCTGCAACCCTTCCTATCTCTGTAAACTCATCTAGCCCCTACAACCCTCCCTATCTCTGTAACCTCCTCCAGCCCCAACACCCCTCCCTATTTCTGTAACCTCCTCGAGCCCCTACAACCATCCCTCTGTCTGTAACCTCCTCCAGCCCATACAACCCTCCCTATCTCTGTAACCTCCTCCAGCCACTACACCTCTCCCTATCTCTGTAACCTCCTCCAGCCCCTGCAACTCTCCCCATCTCTGTAACCTCCTCCAGCCCCCACAACCCTCCATATCGCCTTAACCTCCTCCAGCCCCTACAACCCTCCCTATCTCTGTAGCCTCCTCCAGCCCCTGCAACTCTCTCTATCTCTGTAACCTCCTCCAGCCCCCTCAACCCTCCATATCTCTGTAACCTCCTCCAGCCCCAACAACCCTCCCTATCTCTGTCCCCTCCTCCAGCCACTACAACCCTCTCTATTTCTGTAACCTCCTCCAGCCCCTACAACTCTCCCTATCTCTGTAACCTCCTCCAGCCCCTACAACTCTCCCTATCTCTGTAAACCTCCTCCAGCCCCTACAACCCTCCCTATCTCTGTAACCTCCTCCAGCCCCTACAACCCTCTGAGATCTCTGTAACCACCTCCAGCCCCTACAACCCTCCCTATCTCTGTAATCTCCTCCAGCCCCTACAACTCTCCCTATCTCTGTAACCTCCTCTAGCCTCTATAACCCTCCCTATCTCTGTAACCTCCTCCAGCCCCTACAACCCTCTGAGATCTCTGTAACCACCTCCAGCCCCTACAACCCTCCCTATCTCTGTAACCTCCTCCAGCCTCTACAACCCTCTGAGATCTCTGTAACCACCTCCAGCCCCTACAACCCTCCTTATCTCTGTAACCACCTCCAGCCCGTACAACCCTCCCTATCTCTGTAATGACCTACAGCCCCCACAACCCTCCCTATCTCTGTAACCTCCTCCAGCCCCTACAACCCTCCCTATCTCTGTAACCTCCACCAGCCCCCACAACCCTCCCTATCTCTGTAACCTCCTCCAGCCTCACAACCCTCCAAGATCTCTGCGCTCCTCCAATTCCGGCCTCTTGACCATCCCCCCGATTCCCCATCGCTCCACCATTGGCGGCCGTGCCTTCAGCTGCCTGGGGGGGGGTGCCCTGAGCTCTGGAATCCCTTCCCTGAACCTCTCCGTCTCGCTATGTCTTTCGCTCTCTCCTTGTCTGTGTGTGTGTCTCTCCCTCTATCTCTCTACTTTCTTTCTCCGCGCTACTCTCCCTCTCTCGTCCTTTAAGGCGCTCCTTAGAAACCGACCCCTTTGGCCGCGGTTTCGGTCGCCTGTCCTGAGAATCTCCCCCTGTGTGAACGAAGGGGTGACCTATTCGGGCAGGAGGAGGTTACGTGGTGGGGTGTTGGGGCTTGTTTGGTGTGTGAACCCCCCCCGACATGGGTGAGTCGGGCTGAATGGCCTCTTCCCATATTGTCGGTTCGATGTAACTGGCCCTCTCCTCTCTGCGTGTTTTCAGATAAACCTCGGTACATCGAAACCTCACTGACCGTAAACGGTGCAGCCGACACTCACACAATGAAAGAAGGAGACTCTGTCACTGTAAAGTGCAAAGCTCTCACCAGTAACCCCACAGTCCACGATTACACCTGGTTCAAGAAGGGAACTGATGTTTCGATTTGGTCTGGTCAGACCCTGGAATTCCGTCGAATCTCCTACACAGACTATGGGGCATATTACTGCAAGGCTTCCAATCGCATTGGGAGTGCCGTTTCCGAGGACATCCAGCTTCAGGGCCAGTGTAAGTATCGCACAAGGGAGAACTCTGTTTGCCGGGGTTCGGACAGGAATCGGCAAGGGGACCGGGGTCCTCTCCGGGCCTCGCTTGACCCTGAGGTAGAGTCTGTCTCCAGATAACGGTTCCCATGGGATGAGGTGACTTCAGTCCGTGTGGAGGGACTGGGAGAAGCTGGGATCGTTCTCCCTCGGAGCGGAGAAGGTTAAGGGGGAGATTGAATCGAGGCGTTCAACATCAGGAGGGGGGTTTGGACAGAGTCGATGAGGAGAAAGTGTTTCCAGCGGCAGGAGGGTCGGTAACCAGAGGGGACACAGATTGAAGAGAATCGGGGAAGAGGACCAGAGGGAGGGGAGATGAGGAGAATTTGTTTTGACACAACGAGTTGTTGTGATCTGGAAGGCGCTGCCTGAAAGGGCGGTGGAAGCAGATTCAATAGGAACTTTCAAAAAAAGGTGGGGGGGAATTGGAGAAATACTCGAAGGGGAAACATTTTCGATGGGGGAAAGAATTAGATATTAAACCGAGGAAGTCTGCCCTCTCGGGCGGGTGTGAAAGATCCCACAGCCACTATTTGGAGGAAGAGCAGTGGGGGTGGGGGGGGGAGTTCTCCCCGGCGTCCTGGGACCAATATTTATCCCTCGGCCAACATCAGTAAAAACAGACGATCTGGGTCATTCTCACGCTGCTGTTTGATGACAGGGACATGGCATCAAAGTGAGGTTTCTCCCATTTCAGTTGTCCGCCTGGGGCAGGTTCTTGGCGATTAGATACCGAGCCAGGGTGTAGCGCGGGGACATTGTACTGCAGGCCGTCCAAGAAGGTAAAACTCGCTGGTCCGCCAAAGCTGGGAAGGGAATCAAATCCAATGTTGTCAGCGTTAATCTGAAGCAAACGCTAGCCCACCTCGCTGGCGGAACTAACCATCTCCCTAGTATCACCCGTCACTCCAACGGGGGAATTCAGGAGAAACCTCTTTACCCGGAGAGTGGGGAGAATGTGGGACTCGCTCCCACAGGGACTGGTGGAGGTGAGTCGTGTCACAGAATCGCAGAGTGCAGAAGAGGCCCTTCAGTCCATCGGGTCTGCACCGACACTGTGAGAAACACCTGACCTCCCTACCCAATCCCACTGACCAGCACTTGGCCCCCATAGCCTTGAATGTTAGGATGTGCCAAGTGCTCATCCAGGTGCTTTTTAAAGGATGTGAGGCTAACCCGCCTCCACCTCCCTCCCAGGCAGCGCATTCCAGACCCTCACCACCCTCTGGGTAAAAAAGCTTTCCCTCACATCCCCCCCTAAACCTCCTGCCCCTCACCTTGACCTTGTGTCCCCCTCGTGACTGACCCTTCAACTAAGGGGAACAGCTGCTCCCTATCCATCCTGTCCGTGCCCCTCATATTGATGTATGTAAGTGGGAAGCTGGATAAACACACGAGGGAGAAAGGATTAGAAGGGTATGGGGGTGGGGTGAGATGGAGAGCTGGGGGTGGAGGGAGGAGGCTTGTGTGGAGCTGAAACACTGGCACGGAGCAGATGGGCCGAATGTCCTGTTCCTGTGCTGCAAAAACTCGATGTAAAATGAACACTTGAAAGTAACTCGCCCCGTCATCATAAATAACTCCTTAGCTCTCCAAACTCTGTTTCAGACGCTCCCAGAGATTTCAGCATTTTCGACAATGCCAATGGTGAAAAGGTCACTGGTTCAATTGGCGTCAGAGAGAAGAGCAAGGTGAATATTACCTGCGTCAGCGCCAAGAGTGACCCAGCAGTCCAGACTTACAGATGGTTCAAGGTGGGAGACACACGTTACAGGAGCGATAATCAGATACTGCTCCTTGACAGCATCACCAAACAAGACGCGGGCGAATACAACTGCGAGGCAGCGAATGAAGTTGGAAAACAGAGGTCAAACAGCGTCACCATCAATGTCGATCGTGAGTATAGCCCCCATCGCCTCCCCGAGACACCCCTCTGTCGCTCTCTGATCTGTCCCACGACCTCTGGTGTCCCTGGGTTCTGCCGATTAACGGGTTAATGGTTATGTTAGTGAGCGCGAGGTGATATAAATGACGTCAAGGTGACATCAAAGGTTGGATGACCAATAGGCCCCAAGAGTGCTTTTGCGCCTATCGGTCTGTGTCCCATCAGCATCATGTGATTAACCTGAGTCGTCGTAATAAGCCCTTCAACATTCACTTGGAGTGAGGCTACACAAAGCAGCTCGGGGCTGTTAAGACAGAGACACAGCATCGTCCAGACTCAGTAAGACAAGCAGCTATGGTGACAGTAAAACCCCACTAAAGCGCAGCTATAACATGGAACAGCTTCCGAGAGACCCACTCCCAGAGTCATGAGTGAGGATACAATGTGGACGGCATAGTGCCAGTACTGAGGGAGTGCTGCACTGTCAGAGGGTCAGTACTGAGGGAAAGCTGCAATGTCAGAGGGTCAGCACTGAGGGAGAGCTGCACTGTCGGAGGGTCAGTAAAGTGGGAGTGCTGCACTGTTGGAGGGTCAGTACTGAGGGAGTGCTGCACTGTCAGAGGGTCAGTACTGAGGGAGTGCTGCACTGTCGGAGGGTCAGTGCTAAGGGAGTGCTGCACTATCAGAGGGTCATGAGTGAGGGAGTGCTGCACTGTCATAGGGTCAGTACTGAGGGAGTGCTGCACTGTCGGAGTCTCAGTGCTGAGGGAGTGCTGCACTGTCAGATGGTCAGTATTGAGGGAGTGCTGCACTGTCGGAGGGTCAGTACTGAGGGAGTGCTTCACTGTCGGAGGGTCAGTACTGAGGGAGTGCTGCACTGTCGGAGGGTCAGTTCTGAGGGAGTGTTGCACTGTCGGAGGGTCAGTACTAAGGGAGTGCTGCACTGTCGGAGGGTCAGTGCTGAGGGAGTGCTGCACTATCAGAGGGTCAGCACTGATGGAGTGCTGCACTGTCGGAGGGTCAGTACTGAGGGAGTGCTGCACTGTCAGAGGGTCAGTAAAGAGGGAGTGCTGCACTGTCGGAGGGTCAGTACTGAGGGAGTGCTGCACTGTCGGAGGGTCAGCACTGGGGGAGTGCTGCACTGTCGGAGGGTCAGTGCTGAGGGAGTGCTGCACTGTCAGAGGGTCAGTAAAGAGGGAGTGCTGCACTGTCGGAGGGTCAGCACTGGGGGAGTGCTGCACTGTCATAGGGTCAGTACTGAGGGAGTGCTGCACTGTCGGAGGGTCAGCACTGGGGGAGTGCTGCACTGTCATAGGGTCAGTAATGAGGGAGTGCTGCACTGTCGGAGGGTCAGTACTGAGGGTGTGCTGCACTGCCGGAGGATCAGTACTGAGGGTGTGCTGCACTGTCGGAGGGTCAGTGCTGAGGGAGTGCTGTACTATCAGAGGGTCCGGAGTGAGGGAGTGCTGCACTGTCAGAGGGTCAGTACTGAGGGAGTGCTGCACTGTCGGAGTGTCAGTGCTGAGGGAGTGCTGCACTGTGGGAGGGTCAGTTCTGAGGGAGTGTTGCACTATCAGAGGGTCAGGAGTGAGGGAGCGCTGCACTGTCGGAGTGTAAGTGCTGAGGGAGTGCTGCACTGTCGGAGGGTCAGTACTGAGGGAGTGCCGCGCTGTCGGAGGGTCAGTACTGAGGGATTGCCGCGCTGTCGGAGGGTCAGTACTGAGGGAGGGCTGCACTGTCAGAGGGTCAGTACTGAGGGAGCGCTGCACTGTCAGAGGCTCAGTACTGAGGGAGCGCTGCACTATCAGAGGGTCAGTGCTGAGGGAGTGCTGCACTGTCAGAGGGTCAGTACTGAGGGAGTGCTGCACTGTCAGAGGGTCAGTACTGAGGGAGTGCTGCACTGTCAGAGGGTTAGTACTGAGGGAGTGCTGCACTGTCATAGGGTCAGTACTGAGGGAGTGCTGCACTGTCAGAGGGTCAGTACTGAGGGAGTGCTGCACTGTAGGAGAAGCAGAGGGGGAGATGAGGAGGATTATTTTTTGACACAGCGAGTTGTTGTGATCTGGAAGGTGCTGCCTGAAAGGGCGGTGGAAGCAGATTCAATAGGAACTTTCAAAAGGGGGAATTGGATAAACACTCGAAGGGGTAATATTTTCAGAGCTGTTGGGGGAAAGAGTGAGTCATTAACACAAGGGCCCTGTCTGCCCTCTCAGGCCAGTGTGAAGTATCCCACTTCCCCACTTGGAAGATGAGCAGTGTCCTGGGGCCCATATTTCTCCCTCACCCAACACCAGTGCAATGTTTCACCGAAGATTTCTTTTCACAGACGCTCCCACCAACGTGAGAGTCGATTCTTTGGATACCGTTAAAGATGGAGGATATGTGGATTTCTACTGTCAATCCGATGCCTATCCTCCATCATTTTCATTCCAATGGAAAAAGGAATGTGATGGGTTTTCATCAAATGCATGTGGAGATACCTCTCATTGTCGACTGAGAGTCTCAGTGAAAGATGTTTCCTGCAACTATTACTGTACAGCAAGGAATAGGATTGGTGAAATGAAATCTCAACCCAGACAACTGAATGTACAATGTAAGTGCCTACAGCGAGAAACTCTCAAACCAAATTATAAAGTGGGAGATTCACTCAAACTCTTTACGCAACTCCAGTTGAATATTCACATCCTTGTCTTCAAGTCCCTCCAATTCTACCACTAGCCCCACAACATCCCTGTCTCTGTAACCTCCTCCAGACCTTACAACCCTCCCTAACTCTGTAACCTCCTCCAGTGCCTACAACCCTCCTTATCTCTGTAACCTCCTCCAGCCCCTACAACCCTACCTATCTCTGTAACGTCCGCCAACCCCTACAACCCTCCCTATCTCTGTAAGCTCCTCCAGCCCCCACAAACCTCCCTATCTCTGTAACCTCCTCCAGCCCCTACAACCCTCCCTAGCTCTGTAACCTCCTCCAGACCCTACAACCCTCCCTATCTCTGTAACCTCCTCCAGACCCTACAACCCTCCCTATCTTTGTAACATTCTCCAGCCCCTACACCCTCCCTATCTCTGTAACCTCCTCCAGCCCCTACAACCCTCCCTATCTCTGTAACCTCCTCCAGACCCTACAACCCTCCCTATCTCTGTAACCTCCTCCAGACCCTACAACCCTCCCTATCTCTGTAACCTCTTCCAGCCCCTACACCCCTCCCTATCTCTGTAACCTCCTCCAGCCCCTACAACCCTCCCTAACTCTGTAACCTCCTCCAGACCCTACCACCTTCCCTATCACTGTAACTTCCTCCAGCCCCTACAACCCTCCCTATCTCTGTATCCCGCTCCAGCCCTTACAACCCTCCCTATCTCTGTAACCTCCTCCAGCCCCTACAACCCTGCTTATCACTGTAACTTCCTCCAGCCCCTATAACCCTCCCTATCACTGTAACTTCCTCCAGCACCTACAGCCCTCCCTATCTCTGTACCCCGCTCCAGCCCCTACAACCCTCCCTATCACTCTAACTTCCTCCAGCCGCTACAACCCTCCCTATCACTATAACCTCCTCCAGAAACTACAACCCTCCCTATCTCTGTAACCTCCTCCAGCCCCTACAACCCTCCCTATCACTGTATCCCGCTCCAGCCCTTACAACCCTCCCTCTCTCTGTAACCTCCTCCAGCCCCTACAAACCTGCTTATCACTGTAACTTCCTCCAGCCCCTACAACCCTCCCTATCACTGTAAATTCCTCCTGCCCCTACAGCCCTCCCTATCTCTGTATCCTGCTCCAGCCCCTACAACCCTCCCTATCACTTTAATTCCCTCCAGCCCCTGCACCCCTCCCTATCTCTGTAACCTCCTCCAGACCCTACAACCCTCCCTATCTCTGTAACCTCCTCCAGCTCCTACAACCCTCCCTATCACTGTAACCTCCTCCAGACCCTACAACTCTTCCTATCTCTGTAACCTCCTCCAGCCCATACAACCCTCCCTATCACTGTAACCTCCTCCAGCCCCTACAACCCTCCCGATCACTGTAATCTCCTCCAGCCCCTGCACCCCTCCCTACCTCTGTAGCCTCCTCCAACCCCTACAACCCTCCGACATCTGCGCTCCTCCCAATCCCGGCCCCTTGACCATCCCCTGATCCCCCATCGCTCCACCATCGGCGGCCATGCCTTCAGTTGCCTGACCCTAAGCTCTGGAACTCCCTCCCTAAACCTCTCCGCCTCTCCCTCCCTTTCTCTATCTCTCGCTCCCTCTCTGTCTCTCCCCCAGCTTTTGTTCGCCTATCACTAACATCTCCTCATGTGTCTCCGGGTCGGGTTCTGTCTGGGATGTTCCCCTTTTTGTGAAATGGCTGTAAACATGCATGTTTTGACGTTGTATATTTGCCATCTTTCTGTTCATCTAACAGCTTTTCTGTCCCCTGTCATTATTTCCTCTTCGCTTTGCATGTGGGCAAGAATATTTGAGAGATGTCGTTGCAATGTTTGAATGATTTGCTTCCCCACAGACAAGCCAAGAAATGTGAAGATTGTTTCTAAAGATACAGCTCAGGACGGAGAGAACGTTCCTCTCAGATGTGAAAGCGATGCCAACCCTGTTGCCTCTATCATCCACTGGAGCAAGCGATGCAGCGGGAACGACAAACAGCTCCCAGAAAAATCCCCCACCATTTGGATTCAAATTATCAGTGTCGATGAGTTTTGCGAATATTTCTGTAGAGCAGAGAATGACCTTGGGGTGCAGGAGTCTCAGTCCAAAAGCATTGCTGTACAATGTAAGTAACAAGTGTGCAACATGACTGCTAATGGAATTTTACATGTATAGATATATAGAGTGAGCACTGTGCACAGTTCAGGTCTCCATATCCGTTGGTTAGACCACACTGGGAGCACTGTTCATAGTTCCAGTCTCCATAACCCTTGGTTAGACCACACTGGGAGCACTGTGTACAGTTCCGGTCAATGTATCCCTTAGTTAGACCACACTTGGAGCACTGTGCACAGTTCCAGTCTCCATATCCCTTGGTTAGACCACACTGGGAGCACTGTGCATAGTTCCAGTCTCAGTATCCCTTGGTTAGACCACACAGGGAGCACTGGGCATAGTTCCTGTCTCCGTATCCCTTGGTTAGACCACACTGGGAGCACTGTGCACAGTTCCAGTCTCTGTATTCCTTGGTTAGACCACACTGGGAGCACTGTGCAGAGTTCCGGTCTCCGTATCTCCTGGTTAGCCCACACTGGGAGCACTGCGCACAGTTCCAGTCCCAATATCGCTTGGTTAGACCACACTGGGAGCACTGTGTACAGTTCCAGTCTCCGTATCCCCTGGTTAGACCACACTGGGAGCACTGTGCACAGTTCCAGTCTCCATATCCCTTGGTTAGACCACACTGGGAGCACGGTGCACAGTTCCAGTATCCATATCCCTGGGTTAGTCCACACTGGGAGCACTGTGCACAGTTCCAGTCTCCGTATCCCCTGGTTAGACCACACTGGGAGCACTGTGCACAGTTCCAGTCTCCATATCGCTTGGTTAGATCACAGTGGGAGCACTGTGCACAGTTCCAGTCTCTGTACCCCTTGGTTAGACCACACTGGGAGCACTGTGCACAGTTCCAGTCTCCGTATCCCTTAGTTAGTCCACACTGGGAGCACTGTGCACAGTTCCAGTATCCGTATCCCTTGGTTGGACCACACTGGGAGCACTGTGCACAGTTCCATTCTCATATCCATTAGTTAGACCACATGGGAGCATTGTGCACAGTTCCGGTCTCCATATCCCTTGGTTGGACCACACTGGGAGCACTGTGCACTGTTCCGGTCTCCATATCCCTTGGTTGGACAACACTGGGAGCACTGTGCACAGATCTGGCCTCCATATCCCTTGGTTAGACCACACTGGGAACACTATGCACAGTTCCAGTCTCATATCCCTTTGTCAGATCACACTGGGAGCACTGTGCACAGTTCCATTCTCATATCCCTTGGTTAGACCACACTGGGAGCACTGTGCACAGTTCCATTCTCATATCCCTTGGTTAGACCACACTGGGAGCACTGTGCACAGTTCCATTGTCATATCCCTTGGTTAGACCACACTGGGTGCACTGTCTACAGTTCCAGTCTCCATATCCCTTGGTTAGACCACATTGGGAGCACTGTGCCCAGTTCCATTCTCATATCCCTTGGTTAGACCACACTGGGAGCACTGTGCACAGTTCCATTGTCATATCCCTTGGTTAGACCACACTGGGTGCACTGTGTACAGTTCCAGTCTTCATATCCCTTGGTTAGACCACACTGGGAGCAATGTGTACAGTTCCAGTCTCCATATCCTTTGGTTAGACCACACTTGGAGCACTGCGCACAGTTCCGGTCACCGTATCCCTTGGTTGGACCTCACTGGGAGCACTGTGCACAGTTCTGGCCTCCATATCCCTTGGTTAGACTACACTGGGTGGACTGTGCACAATTCCATTCTCCGATCCCTTGGTTAGACCACACCGGGAACACTGTGCACAGTTCCAGTCTCCATATCCCTTGGTTAGACCACACTTGGAGCACTGTGCACAGTTCCATTCTCTTATCCCTTGGTTAGACCACACTTGGAGCACTGTGTACAGTTCCATTCTCTTATCCCTTGGTTAGACCACACAGGGAGCACTGTGCACAGTTCCGGTCTCCATATCCCTTGGTTAGACCACACTGGGAGCACTGTGCACAGTTCCACTCTCCATGTCCCTTGGTTAGACCACACTGGGAGCACTGTGCACAGTTCCATTCTCATATCCCTTTGTTAGACCACACTGGGAGCACTGTGCACAGTTCCGGTCTCCATATCCCTTTGTCAGATCACACTGGGAGCACTCTGCACAGTTCCATTCTCATATCCTTTGGTTAGACCACACTGGGAGCACTGTGCCCAGTTCCATTCTCATATCCCTTGGTTAGACCACACTGGGAGCACTGTGTACAGTTCCAGTCTCCATATCCCTTGGTTAGACCACACTGGGAGCACTGTGTACAGTTCCATTCTCATATCCCTTGGTTAGACCACACTGGGAGCACTGTGCACAGTTCCATTCTCATATCCCTTTGTTAGACCACACTGGGAGCACAGTGCACAGTTCCATTCTCATATCCCTTGGTTAGACCACACTGGGAGCACTCTGCCCAGTTCCATTCTCATATCCCTTGGTTAGACCACACTGGGAGCACTGTGCACAGTTCCATTCTCATATCCCTTGGTTAGACCACACTGGGTGCACTGTCTACAGTTCCATTCTCCGTATCCCTTGGTTAGACCACACTGGGAGCACTGTGCCCAGCTCCATTCTCATATCCCTTGGTTAGACCACACTGGGAGCACTGTGCACAGTTCCAGTCTTCATATCCCTTGGTTAGACCACACTGGGAGCACTGTGCACAGTTCCGGTCTCCATATCCCTTGGTTAGACCACACTGGGAGCACTGTGCACAGTTCCACTCTCCATATCCCTTGGTTAGACCACACTGGGAGCACTGTGCACAGTTCCAGTCTCCATATCCCTTGGTTAGACCACACTGGGAGCACTGTGCACAGTTCCGGTCTCCATATCCCTTGGTTAGACCACACTGGGAGCACTGTGCACAGTTCCGTTCTCCATATCCCTTGGTTAGACCACACTGGGAGCACTGTGCAGTTCCGGTCTCCATATCCCTTGGTTAGACAACACTGGGAGCACTGTGCACAGTTCCATTGTCATATCCCTTTGTTAGACCACACTGGGTGCACTGTGTACAGTTCCAGTCTCCGTATCCCTTGGTTAGACCACACTGGGAGCACTGTGCCCAGTTCCATTCTCATATCCCTTGGTTAGACCACACTGGGAGCACTGTGCACATTTCCATTGTCATATCCCTTGGTTAGACCACACTGGGTGCACTGTGTACAGTTCCAGTCTTCATATCCCTTGGTTAGACCACACTGGGAGCAATGTGTACAGTTCCAGTCTCCATATCCTTTGGTTAGACCACACTTGGAGCACTGCGCACAGTTCCGGTCACCGTATCCCTTGGTTGGACCTCACTGGGAGCACTGTGCACAGTTCTGGCCTCCATATCCCTTGGTTAGACTACACTGGGTGGACTGTGCACAATTACATTCTCCGATCCCTTGGTTAGACCACACCGGGAACACTGTGCACAGTTCCAGTCTCCATATCCCTTGGTTAGACCACACTTGGAGCACTGTGCACAGTTCCATTCTCTTATCCCTTGGTTAGACCACACTTGGAGCACTGTGTACAGTTCCATTCTCTTATCCCTTGGTTAGACCACACAGGGAGCACTGTGCACAGTTCCGGTCTCCATATCCCTTGGTTAGACCACAGTGGGAGCACTGTGCACAGTTCCACTCTCCATGTCCCTTGGTTAGACCACACTGGGAGCACTGTGCACAGTTCCATTGTCATATCCCTTGGTTAGACCACACTGGGTGCACTGTCTACAGTTCCAGTCTCCATATCCCTTGGTTGGACCACACTGGGAGCACTGTGCACTGTTCCATTCTCATATCCCTTGGTTAGACCACACTGGGAGCACTGTGCACAGTTCCATTCTCATATCCCTTTGTTAGACCACACTGGGAGCACTCTGCACAGTTCCATTCTCATATCCCTTGGTTAGACCACACTGGGAGCACTCTGCCCAGTTCCATTCTCATATCCCTTGGTTAGACCACACTGGGAGCACTGTGCACAGTTCCATTGTCATATCCCTTGGTTAGACCACACTGGGTGCACTGTCTACAGTTCCAGTCTCCATATCCCTTGGTTAGACCACACTGGGAGCACTGTGCCCAGTTCCATTCTCATATCCCTTGGTTAGACCACACTGGGTGCACTGTGCACATTTCCAGTCTCTATATCCCTTAGGTAGACCACACTGGGAGCACTGTGCACAGTTCCATTGTCATATCCCTTGGTTAGACCACACTGGGTGCACTGTCTACAGTTCCAGTCTCCATATCCCTTGGTTAGACCACACTGGGAGCACTGTGCCCAGTTCCATTCTCATATCCCTTGGTTAGACCACACTGGGTGCACTGTGCACATTTCCAGTCTCTATATCCCTTAGGTAGACCACACTGGGAGCACTGTGCGCAGTTCTGGTCACCGTATCCCTTGGTTGGACCACACTGGGAGCACTGTGCACTGTTCCGGTCACCGTATCCCTTGGTTGGACCACACTGGGAGCACTGTGCACAGTTCTGGCCTCCATGTCCCTTGGTTAGACCACACTGGGAACACTGTGCACAGTTCCAGTCTCCATATCCCTTGGTTAGACCACACTGGGAGCACTGTGCACATTTCCATTGTCATATCCCTTGGTTAGACCACACTGGGAGCACTGTGCACAGTTCCAGTCTTCATATCCCTTGGTTAGACCACACTGGGAGCAATGTGTACAGTTCCAGTCTCCATATCCTTTGGTTAGACCACACTTGGAGCACTGCGCACTGTTCCGGTCACCGTATCCCTTGGTTGGACCTCCCTGGGAGCACTGTGCACAGTTCTGGCCTCCATATCCCTTGGTTAGACTACACTGGGTTGACTGTGCACACTTCCATTCTCCGATCCCTTGGTTAGACCACACCGGGAACACTGTGCACAGTTCCAGTCTCCATATCCCTTGGTTAGACCGCACTTGGAGCACTGTGCACAGTTCCATTCTCTTATCCCTTGGTTAGACCACACTTGGAGCACTGTGTACAGTTCCATTCTCTTATCCCTTGGTTAGACCACACTGGGAGCACTGTGCACAGTTCCGGTCTCCATATCCCTTGGTTAGACCACACTGGGAGCACTGTGCACAGTTCCACTCTCCATATCCCTTGGTTAGACCACACTGGGAGCACTGTGCACAGTTCCAGTCTCCATATCCCTTGGTTAGACCACACTGGGAGCACTGTGCACAGTTCCGGTCTCCATATCCCTTGGTTAGACCACACTGGGAGCACTGTGCACAGTTGCGTTCTCCATATCCCTTGGTTAGACCACACTGGGAGCACTGTGCAGTTCCGGTCTCCATATCCCTTGGTTAGACAACACTGGGAACACTGTGCACAGTTCCATTCTCATACCCCTTGGTTAGACCACACTGGGAGCACTGTGCAGTTCCATTCTCATATCCCTTGGTTAGACCACACTTGGAGCATTGTGCACAGTTCCAGTCTCTATATCCCTTAGGTAGACCACACTGGGAGCACTGTGCGCAGTTCTGGTCACCTTATCCCTTGGTTGGACCACACTGGGAGCACTGTGCACTGTTCCGGTCACCGTATCCCTTGGTTAGACCACACTGGGAGCACTGTGCACAGTTCCGGTCTCCATATCCCTTGGTTAGACCACACTGGGAGCACTGTGCACAGTTCTGGCCTCCATGTCCCTTGGTTAGACCACACTGGGAACACTGTGCACAGTTCCAGTCTCCATATCCCTTGGTTAGACCACACTGGGAGCACTGTGCACATTTCCATTGTCATATCCCTTGGTTAGACCACACTGGGAGCACTGTGCACAGTTCCAGTCTTCATATCCCTTGGTTAGACCACACTGGGAGCAATGTGTACAGTTCCAGTCTCCATATCCCGTGGTTAGACCACACTTGGAGCACTGCGCACAGTTCCGGTCACCGTATCCCTTGGTTGGACCTCACTGGGAGCACTGTGCACAGTTCTGGCCTCCATATCCCTTGGTTAGACCACACTGGGTGGACTGTGCACACTTCCATTCTCCGATACCTTGTTTAGACCACACCGGGAACACTGTGCACAGTTCCAGTCTCCATATCCCTTGGTTAGACCACACTTGGAGCACTGTGCACAGTTCCGGTCTCCATATCCCTTGGTTAGACCACACTGGGAGCACTGTGTACAGTTCCATTCTCATATCCCTTGGTTAGACCACACTTGGAGCACTGTGTACAGTTCCATTCTCATATCCCTTGGTTAGACCACACTGGGAGCACTGTGCACAGTTCCATTGTCATATCCCTTGGTTAGACCACACTGGGTGCACTGTCTACAGTTCCAGTCTCCGTATCCCTTGGTTAGACCACACTGGGAGCACTGTGCCCAGTTCCATTCTCATATCCCTTGGTTAGACCACACTGGGAGCACTGTGCCCAGTTCCATTCTCATATCCCTTGGTTAGACCACACTGGGAGCACTGTGCACAGTTCCAGTCTCCATATCCCTTGGTTAGACCACACTGGGAGCACTGTGCACAGTTCCGGTCTCCATATCCCTTGGTTAGACCACACTGGGAGCACTGTGCACAGTTCCGTTCTCCATATCCCTTGGTTAGACCACACTGGGAGCACTGTGCAGTTCCGGTCTCCATATCCCTTGGTTACACAACACTGGGAGCACTGTGCACAGTTCCATTGTCATATCCCTTGGTTAGACCACACTGGGTGCACTGTGTACAGTTCCAGTCTCCGTATCCCTTGGTTAGACCACACTGGGAGCACTGTGCCCAGTTCCATTCTCATATCCCTTGGTTAGACCACACTGGGAGCACTGTGCACATTTCCATTGTCATATCCCTTGGTTAGACCACACTGGGTGCACTGTGTACAGTTCCAGTCTTCATATCCCTTGGTTAGACCACACTGGGAGCAATGTGTACAGTTCCAGTCTTCATATCCCTTGGTTAGACCACACTGGGAGCAATGTGTACAGTTCCAGTCTCCATATCCTTTGGTTAGACCACACTTGGAGCACTGCGCACTGTTCCGGTCACCGTATCCCTTGGTTGGACCTCCCTGGGAGCACTGTGCACAGTTCTGGCCTCCATATCCCTTGGTTAGACTACACTGGGTGGACTGTGCACACTTCCATTCTCCGATCCCTTGGTTAGACCACACCGGGAACACTGTGCACAGTTCCAGTCTCCATATCCCTTGGTTAGACCGCACTTGGAGCACTGTGCACAGTTCCATTCTCTTATCCCTTGGTTAGACCACACTTGGAGCACTGTGTACAGTTCCATTCTCTTATCCCTTGGTTAGACCACACTGGGAGCACTGTGCACAGTTCCGGTCTCCATATCCCTTGGTTAGACCACACTGGGAGCACTGTGCACAGTTCCACTCTCCATATCCCTTGGTTAGACCACACTGGGAGCACTGTGCACAGTTCCAGTCTCCATATCCCTTGGTTAGACCACACTGGGAGCACTGTGCACAGTTCCGGTCTCCATATCCCTTGGTTAGACCACACTGGGAGCACTGTGCACAGTTGCGTTCTCCATATCCCTTGGTTAGACCACACTGGGAGCACTGTGCAGTTCCGGTCTCCATATCCCTTGGTTAGACAACACTGGGAACACTGTGCACAGTTCCATTCTCATACCCCTTGGTTAGACCACACTGGGAGCACTGTGCAGTTCCATTCTCATATCCCTTGGTTAGACCACACTTGGAGCATTGTGCACAGTTCCAGTCTCTATATCCCTTAGGTAGACCACACTGGGAGCACTGTGCGCAGTTCTGGTCACCTTATCCCTTGGTTGGACCACACTGGGAGCACTGTGCACTGTTCCGGTCACCGTATCCCTTGGTTAGACCACACTGGGAGCACTGTGCACAGTTCCGGTCTCCATATCCCTTGGTTAGACCACACTGGGAGCACTGTGCACAGTTCTGGCCTCCATGTCCCTTGGTTAGACCACACTGGGAACACTGTGCACAGTTCCAGTCTCCATATCCCTTGGTTAGACCACACTGGGAGCACTGTGCACATTTCCATTGTCATATCCCTTGGTTAGACCACACTGGGTGCACTGTGTACAGTTCCAGTCTTCATATCCCTTGGTTAGACCACACTGGGAGCAATGTGTACAGTTCCAGTCTCCATATCCCGTGGTTAGACCACACTTGGAGCACTGCGCACAGTTCCGGTCACCGTATCCCTTGGTTGGACCTCACTGGGAGCACTGTGCACAGTTCTGGCCTCCATATCCCTTGGTTAGACCACACTGGGTGGACTGTGCACACTTCCATTCTCCGATACCTTGTTTAGACCACACCGGGAACACTGTGCACAGTTCCAGTCTCCATATCCCTTGGTTAGACCACACTTGGAGCACTGTGCACAGTTCCATTCTTTTATCCCTTGGTTAGACCACACTTGGAGCACTGTGTACAGTTCCATTCTCATATCCCTTGGTTAGACCACACTGGGAGCACTGTGCACAGTTCCATTGTCATATCCCTTGGTTAGACCACACTGGGTGCACTGTCTACAGTTCCAGTCTCCGTATCCCTTGGTTAGACCACACTGGGAGCACTGTGCCCAGTTCCATTCTCATATCCCTTGGTTAGACCACACTGGGAGCACTGTGCCCAGTTCCATTCTCATATCCCTTGGTTAGACCACACTGGGAGCACTGTGCACAGTTCCAGTCTCCATATCCCTTGGTTAGACCACACTGGGAGCACTGTGCCCAGTTCCATTCTCATATCCCTTGGTTAGACCACACTGGGAGCACTGTGCACAGTTCCATTCTCATATCCCTTGGTTAGACCACACTGGGAGCACTGTGCCCAGTTCCATTCTCATATCCCTTGGTTAGACCACACTGGGAGCACTGTGCACAGTTCCAGTCTCCATATCCCTTGGTTAGACCACACTGGGAGCACTGTGCACAGTTCCGGTCTCCATATCCCTTGGTTAGACCACACTGGGAGCACTGTGCACATTTCCGTTCTCCATATCCCTTGGTTAGACCACACTGGGAGCACTGTGCAGTTCCGGTCTCCATATCCCTTGGTTACACAACACTGGGAGCACTGTGCACAGTTCCATTGTCATATCCCTTGGTTAGACCACACTGGGTGCACTGTGTACAGTTCCAGTCTCCGTATCCCTTGGTTAGACCACACTGGGAGCACTGTGCCCAGTTCCATTCTCATATCCCTTGGTTAGACCACACGGGGAGCACTGTGCACATTTCCATTGTCATATCCCTTGGTTAGACCACACTGGGTGCACTGTGTACAGTTCCAGTCTTCATATCCCTTGGTTAGACCACACTGGGAGCAATGTGTACAGTTCCAGTCTCCATATCCTTTGGTTAGACCACACTTGGAGCACTGCGCACTGTTCCGGTCACCGTATCCCTTGGTTGGACCTCACTGGGAGCACTGTGCACAGTTCTGGCCTCCATATCCCTTGGTTAGACTACACTGGGTGGACTGTGCACAATTCCATTCTCCGATCCCTTGGTTAGACCACACCGGGAACACTGTGCACAGTTCCAGTCTCCATATCCCTTGGTTAGACCACACTTGGAGCACTGTGCACAGTTCCATTCTCTTATCCCTTGGTTAGACCACACTTGGAGCACTGTGTACAGTTCCATTCTCTTATCCCTTGGTTAGACCACACAGGGAGCACTGTGCACAGTTCCGGTCTCCATATCCCTTGGTTAGACCACAGTGGGAGCACTGTGCACAGTTCCACTCTCCACGTCCCTTGGTTAGACCACACTGGGAGCACTGTGCACAGTTCCATTCTCATATCCCTTTGTTAGACCACACTGGGAGCACTGTGCACAGTTCCATTGTCATATCCCTTGGTTAGACCACACTGGGTGCACTGTCTACAGTTCCAGTCTCCATATCCCTTGGTTAGACCACACTGGGAGCACTGTGCCCTGTTCCATTCTCATATCCCTTGGTTAGACCACACTGGGAGCACTGTGCACAGTTCCATTCTCATATCCCTTGGTTAGACCACACTGGGAGCACTCTGCCCAGTTCCATTCTCATATCCCTTGGTTAGACCACACTGGGAGCACTGTGCACAGTTCCATTGTCATATCCCTTGGTTAGACCACACTGGGTGCACTGTCTACAGTTCCAGTCTCCATATCCCTTGGTTAGACCACACTGGGAGCACTGTGCCCAGTTCCATTCTCATATCCCTTGGTTAGACCACACTGGGTGCACTGTGCACATTTCCAGTCTCTATATCCCTTAGGTAGACCACACTGGGAGCACTGTGCGCAGTTCTGGTCACCGTATCCCTTGGTTGGACCACACTGGGAGCACTGTGCACTGTTCCGGTCACCGTATCCCTTGGTTGGACCACACTGGGAGCACTGTGCTCAGTTCTGGCCTCCATGTCCCTTGGTTAGACCACACTGGGAACACTGTGCACAGTTCCAGTCTCCATATCCCTTGGTTAGACCACACTGGGAGCACTGTGCACATTTCCATTGTCATATCCCTTGGTTAGACCACACTGGGAGCACTGTGCACAGTTCCAGTCTTCATATCCCTTGGTTAGACCACACTGGGAGCAATGTGTACAGTTCCAGTCTCCATATCCTTTGGTTAGACCACACTTGGAGCACTGCGCACTGTTCCGGTCACCGTATCCCTTGGTTGGACCTCCCTGGGAGCACTGTGCACAGTTCTGGCCTCCATATCCCTTGGTTAGACTACACTGGGTGGACTGTGCACACTTCCATTCTCCGATCCCTTGGTTAGACCACACCGGGAACACTGTGCACAGTTCCAGTCTCCATATCCCTTGGTTAGACCGCACTTGGAGCACTGTGCACAGTTCCATTCTCTTATCCCTTGGTTAGACCACACTTGGAGCACTGTGTACAGTTCCATTCTCTTATCCCTTGGTTAGACCACACTGGGAGCACTGTGCACAGTTCCGGTCTCCATATCCCTTGGTTAGACCACACTGGGAGCACTGTGCACAGTTCCACTCTCCATATCCCTTGGTTAGACCACACTGGGAGCACTGTGCACAGTTCCAGTCTCCATATCCCTTGGTTAGACCACACTGGGAGCACTGTGCACAGTTCCGGTCTCCATATCCCTTGGTTAGACCACACTGGGAGCACTGTGCACAGTTCCGTTCTCCATATCCCTTGGTTAGACCACACTGGGAGCACTGTGCAGTTCCGGTCTCCATATCCCTTGGTTAGACAACACTGGGAACACTGTGCACAGTTCCATTCTCATACCCCTTGGTTAGACCACACTGGGAGCACTGTGCAGTTCCATTCTCATATCCCTTGGTTAGACCACACTTGGAGCATTGTGCACAGTTCCAGTCTCTATATCCCTTAGGTAGACCACACTGGGAGCACTGTGCGCAGTTCTGGTCACCTTATCCCTTGGTTGGACCACACTGGGAGCACTGTGCACTTTTCCGGTCACCGTATCCCTTGGTTAGACCACACTGGGAGCACTGTGCACAGTTCCGGTCTCCATATCCCTTGGTTAGACCACACTGGGAGCACTGTGCACAGTTCTGGCCTCCATGTCCCTTGGTTAGACCACACTGGGAGCACTGTGCACAGTTCTGGCCTCCATGTCCCTTGGTTAGACCACACTGGGAACACTGTGCACAGTTCCAGTCTCCATATCCCTTGGTTAGACCACACTGGGAGCACTGTGCACATTTCCATTGTCATATCCCTTGGTTAGACCACACTGGGAGCACTGTGCACAGTTCCATTCTTCATATCCCTTGGTTAGACCACACTGGGAGCAATGTGTACAGTTCCAGTCTCCATATCCCTTGTTTAGACCACACTTGGAGCACTGCGCACAGTTCCGGTCACCGTATCCCTTGGTTGGACCTCACTGGGAGCACTGTGCACAGTTCTGGCCTCCATATCCCTTGGTTAGACCACACTGGGTGGACTGTGCACACTTCCATTCTCCGATACTTTGTTTAGACCACACCGGGAACACTGTGCACAGTTCCATTCTCCATATCCCTTGGTTAGACCACACTTGGAGCACTGTGCACAGTTCCATTCTTTTATCCCTTGGTTAGACCACACTTGGAGCACTGTGTACAGTTCCATTCTCTTATCCCTTGGTTAGACCACACTGGGAGCACTGTGCACAGTTCCGGTCTCCATATCCCTTGGTTAGACCACACTGGGAGCACTGTGCACAGTTCCAGTCTCCATATCCCTTGGTTAGACCACACTGGGAGCACAGTGCACAGTTCCAGTCTCCATATCCCTTGGTTAGACCACACTGGGAGCACTGTGCACAGTTCCGTTCTCCATATCCCTTGGTTAGACCACAGTGGGTGCACTGTGCACAGTTCCAGTCTCCATATCCCTTAGGTAGACCACACTGGGAGCACTGTGCACAGTTCTGGTCACAGTATCCCTTGGTTGGACCACACTGGAAGCACTGTGCACAGTTCTGGCCTCCATATCCCTTGGTTAGACCACACTGGGAGCACTGTGCACAGTTCCATTCTCATATCCCTTGGTTAGACCACACTGGGCGCACTGTGCACAGTTCCATTCTCATATCCCTTGGTTAGACCACACTGGGAGCACTGTGCACAGTTCCATTCTCATATCCCTTTGTTAGCCCACACTGGGAGCACTGTGCACAGTTCCATTGTCATATCCCTTGGTTAGACCACACTAGGTGCACTGTGTACAGTTCCATTCTTCATATCCCTTGGTTAGACCACACTGGGAGCACTGTGTACAGTTCCAGTCTCCATATCCCTTAGTTAGACCACACTTGGAGCACTGCGCACAGTTCCGGTCACCGTATCCCTTGGTTGGACGTCACTGGGAGCACTGTGCACAGTTCCATTGTCATATCCCTTGGTTAGACCACACTGGGTGCACTGTGTACAGTTCCATTCTTCATATCCCTTGGTTAGACCACACTGGGAGCACTGTGTACAGTTCCAGTCTCCATATCCCTTAGTTAGACCACACTTGGAGCACTGCGCACAGTTCCGGTCACCGTATCCCTTGGTTGGACGTCACTGGGAGCACTGTGCACAGTTCTGGCCTCCATATACCTTGGTTAGACCACACTGGGAGCACTGTGCACAGTTCAAGTCTCCATATCTCTTGGTTAGACCACACTGGGAGCACTTTGCTCAGTTCCATTCTCTTATCCCTTGGTTAGACCACACTGGGAGCACTATGTACAGTTCCATTCTCTTATCCCTTGGTTAGACCACATTGGGAGCACTGTGCACAGTTCCGGTCTCCATATCCCTTGGTTAGACCACACTGGGAGCACTGTGCACAGTTCCAGTCTCCATATCCCTGGGTTAGACCACACTGGGAACGCTGTGCACAGTTCCGGTCTCCATATCCCTTGGTTAGACCACACTGAGAGCACTGTGTACAGTTCCATTCTCTTATCCCTTGGTTAGACCACACTGGGAGCATTGTGCACAGTTCCGGTGTCCATATCCCTTGGTTAGACCACACTGGGAGCACTGTGCACAGTTCCAGTCTCCATATCCCTTGGTTAGACCTCACTGGGAGCACTGTGCACAGTTCCAGTCTCCATATCCCTTGGTTAGACCTCACTGGGAGCACTGTGCACAGTTCCGGTCTCCATATCCCTTGGTTAGACCACACTGGGAGCATTGTGCACAGTTCCAGTCTCCTTATCCCTTGTTTAGACCACACTCGGTTCTCTGTGCACAATTCCGGTCTCCATGTAACAAAATGACATTCAAGAATTAGAGAAGGTACATGAAGATTCCTAGAATTATATCAGAGCTGAATCATTATAACTGTCAGGAAGCATTGAACAGTCTGGAATTCTTTTCTCTAGAAAAAAGAAGGCTGAGGTTAGAACTGATTGAGGTCTTTCAAATGATGAAAGTGTTTCGATGGGGTAGACATAGAGACGTTTCCACTTGTCGGAGTGAGACCAAACCTAGGGACCATCGATATAAGATCGTCACTAATAAACCCAATGGGGAATTCAGGAGAAACTTCTTTACCCAGAGAGTGGGGAGAATGTGGGACTCGCTCCCACAGGGGTGGTCGAGGTGAAAAGCGTTGATGTATTTAAGGGGGAAGCTGGATAAACACATGAGGGAGAGAGAGGAATAGAAGGATATGGGGATGGGGTGAGATGGAGAGGGGATGGGGTGGGAGGAGGCTTGTGTGGGACAGGAACACCAGCATGGAGCACATGGGCCGAATGGCCTGCTTTGGCTTTGCGTTGTGTCTCATCCTGATTGTGGGAGCGGGTGTTTAACATTTCAGGGGGAAGCCTAAAGATGAAATGAGATTGTCTGGAGGATTGTATGATGTTCCCTCACGTCCTTCTCTCACCTCCTGTCTGAATCGAGCTGTAATTCATCTTGTAGATGGTCCACAGAATGTAAGCGTTGTGTGCAGTGAGTGGACGGGGCAGGTGAAGGAAGGGGCCCAGGTTACTTTGACGTGTCACTCCAGGAGCAACCCGAAACCTCAGTACATCTGGTACAAGGACAGCAGGGACAGCAGCATCGAAGAAAGTATGAGCAACATCCTGGTGATTGAGCATGTCAGTCTGACAGACTCTGGAAAATATTCATGTAAGGTGGAGAACTCAATGGGCAGTATCACCTCCGCACCCATTCAGATCGAGGTGTTATGTGAGTGCTTGAAGTTCATGTATTGATCTTGTCCGAGTGTATCCCTCCCTATCGAACGCATTCATAGAGCAATCTCTGGAAACATAACTCTGAGCTGTGCCTCACAAACCCGCCACAAACCCCATACCCGTTGCATCCTTAACACCACCTATTGCTATCCCCATACATTTCGAACTTCCCTCCAGCTCCTACTCCCCTCCCTATCTCTGTAAGCTCCTCCAGTCCCTACAACCCTCCCTAGCTCTGTACCCTCCTACAAACTACAAACCTCCCTATCTCTGTAACCTCCTCCAGTCCCTACAACCCTCCCTATCTCTGTAACCTCCTCCAGTCCCTACAAACCTCTCTATCTCTGTAACCTCCTCCAACCCCTACAACCCTCCCTATCTCTGTAACCTCCTCCAGTCCCTACAACGCTCCCTATCTCTGTAACCTCCTCCAGTCCCTACAACCCTCGCTAGCTCTGTAACCTCCCACAAACCTCCCTATCTCTGTAACCTCCTCCAGCCCCTACAAACCTCCCTATCTCTGTAACCTCCTCCAGCAGCTACAACCCTCCCTGTCTCTTTAAACACCTCCAGCACCTACAACCGTCCTTATCTCTGTAACCTCCTCCAGCCCCACAACACTCCCTATCTCTGTAATCCCCTCCAGCCCCTACAAACCTCCCTATCTCTGTAACCTCCTCCAGCCCTGACAACCTTCCCTATCTCTGGAACCTCCTCCAGCCACTACAACCCTCCTTATCTCTGTAACCTCCTCCAGACCCTACATCCCTCCCTATCTCTGTAACCTCCTCCAGCCCTGACAACCTTCCCTATCTCTGGAACCTCCTCCAGCCACTACAACCCTCCTTATCTCTGTAACCTCCTCCAGCCCCACAACCCTCCCTATCTCTGTAACCTCCTCCAGCCCCTACAAACCTCCCTATCTCTATAACCTCCTCCAGCCCCTAAAACCCTCCCTATCTCTGTAACCTCCTCCTGCCCCTACAACCCTCCCTATCTCTGTAACTTCCTCCAGCTCCTACAACCCTCCCTGTCTCTTTAACCATCTCCAGCCCCTACAACCCTCCCTATCTCTTTGACCACCTCCACCCCCTACAACCCTCCCTATCTCTGTAACCTCCTCCAGTCCCTACAACCCTCCCTATCACTGTAACCTCCTCCAGTCCCTCCAACCCTCCCTATCTCTGTAACCTCCTCCAGTCCCTACAACCCTCCCTATCTCTGTAACCTCCTCCAGTCCCTACAACCCTCCCTATCTCTGTAACCTCCTCCAGTCCCTACAACCCTCCCTGTCTCTGTAACCTCCTCCAGTCCCTACAACTTTCCCTGTCTCTGTAACCTCCTCCAGTCCCTACAACCCTCCCTATCTCTGTAACCTCCTCCAGCCCCTACAACCCGCCCTATCTCTGTAAGCTCCTCCAGTCCCTACAACCCTCCCTATCTCTGTAAACTCCTCCAGCCACTACAAACCTCTCTATCTCTGTAACCTCCTCCAACCCCTACAACCCTCCCTATCTCTGTAACCTCCTCCAGTCCCTACAACCCTCGCTAGCTCTGTAAGCTCCCACAAACCTCCCTATCTCTGTAACCTCCTCCAGCACCTACAACCCTCCCTGTCTCTTTAAACACCTCCAGCACCTACAACCGTCCTTTTCTCTGTAACCTCCTTCAGCCCCAAAACCCTCCCTATCTCTGTAATCCCCTCCAGCCCCTACAACCCTCCCTATCTCTGTAAACTCCTCCAATCCCTACAACCCTCTCTATCTCTGTAACCTCCTCCAGCCCCTACAACCCTCCCTAGCTCTATAACTTCCTACAAACCTCCCTATCTCTGTAACCTCCTCCAGACCCTACATCCCTCCCTATCTCTGTAACCTCCTCCAGACCCTACATCCCTCCCTATCTCTGGAACCTCCTCCAGCCAATACAACCCTCCTTATCTCTGTAACCTCCTCCAGCCCCACAACCCTCCCTATCTCTGTAACCTCCTCCAGCCCCTACAACCCTCCCTGTCTCTTTAACCACCTCCAACCCCTATAACCCTCCCTATCTCTGTAACCTCCTCCAGCCAATACAACCCTCCTTATCTCTGTAACCTCCTCCAGCCCCACAACCCTCCCTATCTCTGTAACCTCCTCCAGCCCCTACAACACTCCCTGTCTCTTTAACCACCTCCAACCCCTATAATCCTCCCTATCTATGTAACCTCCTCCAGCCCCTACAATCCTCCCTATCTCTATAACCTCCTCCAGCCCCTAAAACCCTCCCTATCTCTGTAACCTCCTCCATCCCCTACAACCCTCCCTATCTCTGTAACTTCCTCCAGCTCCTACAACCCTCCCTGTCTCTTTAACCATCTCCAGCCCCTACAACCCTCCCTATCTCTATAACCTCCTCCACCCCCTACAACCCTCCCTATCTCTGTAACCTCCTCCAGTCCCTACAACCCTCCCTATTTCTGTAACCTCCTCCTGCCCCTACAACCCTCCCTATCTCTGTAACCTCCTCCAGTCCCTACAACCCTCCCTATCTCTGTAACCTCCTCCAGTCCCTCCAACCCTCCCTATCTCTGTAACCTCCTCCAGTCCCTACAACCCTCCCTATCTCTGTAACCTCCTCCAGTAGCTACAACCCTCCCTGTCTCTGTAACCTCCTCCAGTCCCTACAACCTTCCCTGTCTCTGTAACCTCCTCCAGTCCCTACAACCCTCCCTATCTCTGTAACGTCCTCCAGTCCCTACAACCCTCCCTATCTCTGTAACCTCCTCCAGTCCCTACAACTCTCCATATCTCTGTAACCTCCTCCAGCCCCTACAACCCTCCCTATCTCTGTAACCTCCTCCAGCCCCTACAACCCTCCCTATCTCTGTAACCTCCTCCAGCCCCTACAAACCTCCCTATCTCTGTAACCTCCTCCAGCCCCTACAACCCTCCCTATTTCTGTAACCTCCTCCAGTCACTACAAACCTCCCTATCTCTGTAACCTCCTCCATCCCCTACAACCCTCCCTATCTCTGTAACCTCCTCCAGCCCCTACAAACCTCCCTATCTCTGTAAGCTCCTCCAGTCCCTATAACCCTCCCTATCTCTGTAACCTCCTCCAGCCCCCACAACCCGCCCTATCTCTGTAACCTCCTCCAGTCCCTACAACCCTCCCTAGCTCTGTAACCTCCTACAAACTACAAACCTCCCTATCTCTGTAACCTCCTCCAGTCCCTACAACCCTCCCAAGCTCTGTAACCTCCTCCAGTCCCTACAACCCTCCCTATCTCTGTAACCTCCTCCAGTCCCTCCAACCCTCCCTATCTCTGTAACCTCCTCCAGTCCCTACAACCCTCCCTATCTCTGTAACCTCCTCCAGTAGCTACAACCCTCCCTGTCTCTGTAACCTCCTCCAGTCCCTACAACCTTCCCTGTCTCTGTAACCTCCTCCAGTCCCTACAAACCTCCCTATCTCTGTAACGTCCTCCAGTCCCTACAACCCTCCCTATCTCTGTAACCTCCTCCAGTCCCTACAACTCTCCATATCTCTGTAACCTCCTCCAGCCCCTACAACCCTCCCTATCTCTGTAACCTCTTCCAGCCCCTACAACCCTCCCTATCTCTGTAACCTCCTCCAGCCCCTACAAACCTCCCTATCTCTGTAACCTCCTCCAGCCCCTACAACCCTCCCTATTTCTGTAACCTCCTCCAGTCCCTACAAAACTCCCTATCTCTGTAACCTCCTCCATCCCCTACAACCCTCCCTATCTCTGTAACCTCCTCCAGCCCCTACAAACCTCCCTATCTCTGTAAGCTCCTCCAGTCCCTATAACCCTCCCTATCTCTGTAACCTCCTCCAGCCCCCACAACCCGCCCTATCTCTGTAACCTCCTCCATCCCCTACAACCCTCCCTATCTCTGTAACCTCCTCCAGCCCCTACAAACCTCCCTATCTCTGTAAGCTCCTCCAGTCCCTATAACCCTCCCTATCTCTGTAACCTCCTCCATCCCCTACAACCCTCCCTATCTCTGTAACCTCCTCCAGCCCCTACAAACCTCCCTATCTCTGTAAGCTCCTCCAGTCCCTATAACCCTCCCTATCTCTGTAACCTCCTCCAGTCCCTACAACCCTCCCTAGCTCTGTAACCTCCTACAAACTACAAACCTCCCTATCTCTGTAACCTCCTCCAGTCCCTACAATCCTCCCTATCTCTGTAAGCTCCTCCAGTCCCTACAACCCTCCCTATCTCTGTAACCTCCTCCAGTCCCTACAACGCTCCCTATCTCTGTAACCTCCTCCAGTCCCTACAACCCTCCCTAGCTCTGTAACCTCCCACAAACCTCCCTATCTCTGTAACCTCCTTCAGCACCTACAACCCTCCCTGTCTCTTTAAACACCTCCAGCCCCCACAACTGTCCTTATCTCTGTAACCTCCTCCAGCCCCACATCCCCCCCATCTCTGTAATCCCCTCCAGCCCCTACAACCCTCCCTATCTCTGTAACCTCCTCCAGCCCCTACAACCCTCCCTATCTCTGTAACCTCCTCCAGTCCCTCCAACCCTCCCTATCTCTGTAACCTCCTCCAGTCCCTACAACCCTCCCTATCTCTGTAACCTCCTCCAGTAGCTACAACCCTCCCTGTCTCTGTAACCTCCTCCAGTCCCTACAACCTTCCCTGTCTCTGTAACCTCCTCCAGTCCCTACAACCCTCCCTATCTCTGTAACGTCCTCCAGTCCCTACAACCCTCCCTATCTCTGTAACCTCCTCCAGTCCCTACAACTCTCCATATCTCTGTAACCTCCTCCAGCCCCTACAACCCTCCCTATCTCTGTAACCTCCTCCAGCCCCTACAACCCTCCCTATCTCTGTAACCTCCTCCAGCCCCTACAAACCTCCCTATCTCTGTAACCTCCTCCAGCCCCTACAACCCTCCCTATTTCTGTAACCTCCTCCAGTCCCTACAAACCTCCCTATCTCTGTAACCTCCTCCATCCCCTACAACCCTCCCTATCTCTGTAACCTCCTCCAGCCCCTACAAACCTCCCTATCTCTGTAAGCTCCTCCAGTCCCTATAACCCTCCCTATCTCTGTAACCTCCTCCAGCCCCCACAACCCGCCCTATCTCTGTAACCTCCTCCAGTCCCTACAACCCTCCCTAGCTCTGTAACCTCCTACAAACTACAAACCTCCCTATCTCTGTAACCTCCTCCAGTCCCTACAACCCTCCCTAGCTCTGTAACCTCCTCCAGTCCCTACAACCCTCCCTATCTCTGTAACCTCCTCCAGTCCCTCCAACCCTCCCTATCTCTGTAACCTCCTCCAGTCCCTACAACCCTCCCTATCTCTGTAACCTCCTCCAGTAGCTACAACCCTCCCTGTCTCTGTAACCTCCTCCAGTCCCTACAACCTTCCCTGTCTCTGTAACCTCCTCCAGTCCCTACAAACCTCCCTATCTCTGTAACGTCCTCCAGTCCCTACAACCCTCCCTATCTCTGTAACCTCCTCCAGTCCCTACAACTCTCCATATCTCTGTAACCTCCTCCAGCCCCTACAACCCTCCCTATCTCTGTAACCTCTTCCAGCCCCTACAACCCTCCCTATCTCTGTAACCTCCTCCAGCCCCTACAAACCTCCCTATCTCTGTAACCTCCTCCAGCCCCTACAACCCTCCCTATTTCTGTAACCTCCTCCAGTCCCTACAAACCTCCCTATCTCTGTAACCTCCTCCATCCCCTACAACCCTCCCTATCTCTGTAACCTCCTCCAGCCCCTACAAACCTCCCTATCTCTGTAAGCTCCTCCAGTCCCTATAACCCTCCCTATCTCTGTAACCTCCTCCAGCCCCCACAACCCGCCCTATCTCTGTAACCTCCTCCATCCCCTACAACCCTCCCTATCTCTGTAACCTCCTCCAGCCCCTACAAACCTCCCTATCTCTGTAAGCTCCTCCAGTCCCTATAACCCTCCCTATCTCTGTAACCTCCTCCAGCCCCCACAACCCGCCCTATCTCTGTAACCTCCTCCAGTCCCTACAACCCTCCCTAGCTCTGTAACCTCCTACAAACTACAAACCTCCCTATCTCTGTAACCTCCTCCAGTCCCTACAATCCTCCCTATCTCTGTAAGCTCCTCCAGTCCCTACAACCCTCCCTATCTCTGTAACCTCCTCCAGTCCCTACAACCCTCCCTATCTCTGTAACCTCCTCCAGTCCCTACAACCCTCCCTATCTCTGTAACCTCCTCCAGTCCCTACAACCCTCCCTAGCTCTGTAACCTCCCACAAACCTCCCTATCTCTGTAACCTCCTTCAGCACCTACAACCCTCCCTGTCTCTTTAAACACCTCCAGCCCCCACAACTGTCCTTATCTCTGTAACCTCCTCCAGCCCCACAACCCCCCCATCTCTGTAATCCCCTCCAGCCCCTACAACCCTCCCTGTCTCTTTAACCACCTCCAACCCCTACAACCCTCCCTATCTCTGTAACCTCCTCCAGCCCCTACAACCCTCCCTATCTCTATAACCTCCTCCAGCCCCTACAACCCTCCCTATCTCTGTAACCACGTTCAGCCCCTACAACCCTCCCTATCTCTGTAACCTCCTCCAGTCCCTACAACCCTCCCTATCTCTGTAACCTCCTCCAGTCCCTCCAACCCTCCCTATCTCTTTAACCTCCTCCAGTCCCTACAACCCTCCCTATCTCTGTAACCTCCTCCAGTAGCTACAACCCTCCCTGTCTCTGTAACCTCCTCCAGTCCCTACAACCTTCCCTGTCTCTGTAACCTCCTCCAGTCCCTACAACCCTCCCTATCTCTGTAACGTCCTCCAGTCCCTACAACCCTCCCTATCTCTGTAACCTCCTCCAGTCCCTACAACTCTCCATATCTCTGTAACCTCCTCCAGCCCCTACAACCCTCCCTATCTCTGTAACCTCCTCCAGCCCCTACAACCCTCCCTATCTCTGTAACCTCCTCCAGCCCCTACAAACCTCCCTATCTCTGTAACCTCCTCCAGCCCCTACAACCCTCCCTATTTCTGTAACCTCTTCCAGTCCCTACAAACCTCCCTATCTCTGTAACCTCCTCCATCCCCTACAACCCTCCCTATCTCTGTAACCTCCTCCAGCCCCTACAAACCTCCCTATCTCTGTAAGCTCCTCCAGTCCCTATAACCCTCCCTATCTCTGTAACCTCCTCCAGCCCCCACAACCCGCCCTATCTCTGTAACCTCCTCCAGTCCCTACAACCCTCCCTAGCTCTGTAACCTCCTACAAACTACAAACCTCCCTATCTCTGTAACCTCCTCCAGTCCCTACAACCCTCCCTAGCTCTGTAACCTCCTACAAACTACAAACCTCCCTATCTCTGTAACCTCCTCCAGTCCCTACAATCCTCCCTATCTCTGTAACCTCCTCCAGCACCTACAACCCGCCCTATCTGTAAGCTCCTCCAGTCCCTACAACCCTCCCTATCTCTGTAACCTCCTCCAGTCCCTACAACGCTCCCTATCTCTGTAACCTCCTCCAGTCCCTACAACCCTCCCTAGCTCTGTAACCTCCCACAAACCTCCCTATCTCTGTAACCTCCTCCAGCACCTACAACCCGCCCTATCTCTGCAAGCTCCTCCAGTCCCTACAACCCTCCCTATCTCTGTAACCTCCTCCAGCCCCACAACCCCCCCATCTCTGTAATCCCCTCCAGCCCCTACAACCCTCCCTGTCTCTTTAACCACCTCCAACCCCTACAACCCTCCCTATCTCTGTAACCTCCTCCAGCCCCTACAACCCTCCCTATCTCTATAACCTCCTCCAGCCCCTACAACCCTCCCTATCTCTGTAACCACGTTCAGCCCCTACAACCCTCTCTATCTCTGTAACCTCCTCCAGCCCCTACAACCCTCCCTATCTCTATAACCTCCTCCAGCCCCTACAACCCTCCCTATCTCTGTAACCACGTTCAGCCCCTACAACCCTCTCTATCTCTATAACCTCCTCCAGCCCCTACAACCCTCCCTATCTCTGTAACCACGTTCAGCCCCTACAACCCTCTCTATCTCTGTAACCCTTCCAGTCCGTACAACCCTCCCTATCTCTGTAACCTTCTCCAATCCCTACAACCCTCCCTAGCTCTGTAACCTCCTACAAACCTCCCTATCTCTGTAACCTCCTCCAGACCCTACATCTCTCCCTATCTATGTAACTTCCTCCAGCTCCTACAACTCTCCCTGTCTCTTTAACTATCTCCAGCCCCTACAACCCTCCCTATCTCTTTAACCTCCTCCTGCCCCTACAACCCTCCCTATCTCTGTAACCTCCTCCAGCCCCTACAACCCTCCGAGATCTCTGTAACCTCCTCCAACCCCTACAACCCTCCGAGATCTCTGTGCTCCTCCAATTCCGACCTCTTGACCACCTCCCGATTCCCATCGCTCCAGCACTGGCGGCCGTGCCTTCAGCTGCCTGGGGGGGTGGGGGGGGGTGCCCTGAGCTCTGGAATTCCCTCCCGACCCCACCCTCTCAATCTCTCTCCCAATCTCTCTCCTCCTTTCAGACGCTCCTTAAGAACCACCCTCATTGTCGGAGGTGTTGGTGGCCTGTCTCTCATGAGCTCTGACGCGGCTCGGGGTCCAACTTTCCCAGAATTCCCGCTCCTCGCGATGCCTCGCTGAGCGTGCGGCGCTTGGTAAATGCAGGCTCCCTTTGAGCGTCTTTGTCTCTCACTCAGATGCCCCGAGAAACATCAAGGTATTGGCTTCGCCGGAAAGAGATGTGATTTGGGAAGGTGACAACATCACCTTGGTGTGCAACAGTGAAAGCAACCCCCCTGTCAGCTCGTACAAGTGGTCTTGGAATTATGGAGGTGAAACAGTCACTCTGCCGTCGTCCGAGAGAAACCTGACCTTGTCGCAAGTCACTGCCGAAAACGAGGGCCTGTACTTCTGTGAGGCCACAAACCCAGTCGGCTTCCAGCCATCCAAGGGACACAGGATCGAGGTTCACAGTAAGTACGCCCTCCCTCATAATGGTAGCTGCAGCCCCTGACCACCCCACCCCCCCAACCCCGACCCGACCCCCCGCTGACCCTTCAGTGCCGCCCGCACTGTGGGCACTGCTGCACTTACCCAGCAGCCTGGGACCCCTGTGGTAGCGTCAAACGAAGGAAACAGCTCAGCGGCTGGGAGTCCCACGGCGGGTCACTCACCCCCTGACTCCCCACAGCCCTGTCCCTCGTCCACAAGGCACAAGTCGGGAGTGCGATGGGATACTCCCCGCTTGCCTGGATGAGAGCGGCTCCCACAACACTCAAGAAGCTCGACACCGTCCATATCAACAGCCGAAAGAGGAGGCAGGATTAGACCACTCGGACCCCTCCAGCCTGCTCCCCCACTCAATAAGATCATGGCTGACCTGATTGTAACCTCAACCCCACATTCCCGCCTACACCCCCCTCCCCCCTCCACCGATAACCTCTCACCCCCTTGTTTAGCAAGTATCTATCTTGCTCTGCCTGAAAAATATTCAAAGACTCTCCTTCCACCACCTTTTGAAGATGAGAGTTCCAAACCTCACCACCCTCTGAGAGAAAACATTCTCTTCGTCTCTGTCTTAAATGAGCGACCCCTTATTTTTAAACAGTGACCCCTCGTTCTAGATTCTCCCACAAGAGGAAACACCCTCTCCAGATCCAGGACCAAGCAGCCAATTGATCTGCACCCCAACTCCCAACTTAAACATTCTCTCCCTCCACCACCGACGCACAGTAGCAGCAGTGTGTGTACCATCTACAAGATGCACTGCACCAACTCACCAAGGCTCCTTCAACAGCACCTTCCAAACCCACGACCTCTACCATCTAGAAGGACAAGGGCAGCAGACACATGGGGAACACCCCCACCTGGAAGTTCCCCTCCAAGTCACTCACCATCCTGATTTGGAAATATATCGGCCGTTCCTTCACTGTCGCTGGGTCAAAATCTCGGGGTTGAGGATAACTATGATTACATAGAAACATAGAAAATAGGAGCAGGAGTAGGCCATTCAGCCCTTCGAGCCTGCTCCCTCAATATGATCGTTGCTGATCCTCTATCTCCACCCCATACTCCCGCTCTGTCCCCACACCCCTTTAGAGTCCAGAAATCTATCTATTTCCTTCTGAAATATATTCAGTGACTTGGCCTCTGTGGTAGAGAATTGCAAAGATTCACCACCCTCTGAGTGAAGAAGTTTCTCCTCATCTCAGTCCTAAATGGTCTACCCCGTATCCTGAGACTGTGTCCCCTTCTTCTGGAACCCCACCCCCAGCCAGAGGAAACATCGTCCCTGCATCCAGTCTGTCCATCCCTGTCAGAATTTTATATGTTTCAATGAGATCCCTTCTCACTCTTCTAAACTCCGGTGAATACAGGCCTAGTCAGCCCAATCTCTCCTCATATAACAATCCTGCCATCCCAGGAATCAGTCTGGTGAACCCTTGCTGCACTCTCTCTGTGGCAAGTATATCCTTTCTTAGGTAAGGAGACCAGGACTGCACACAGTACCCCAGGTGTGGTCTCACCAAGGCCCTGTACAGCTGCAGTAAGACATCCTTGCTCCTGTACTCAAGTCCTCTTGCAATGAAGGCCAACATACCATTAACCTCCTTCACTGCTGCTGCACCTGCATGTTCGCTTTCAGTGACTGGTGTACAAGGACACCCAGGTCCCTTTGTATACCAACCTCCCCCAATCTATCACCATCCACATAATACCCATCCATTCTGTTTTTCCTCCCAAAGTGGATAACTTCACACTTATCCACGTTATACTGTATCTGCCATGTATTTGCCCACTCACTCACCCCGTCTAAATCGCCTTGAAGCCTCTTAACACCCTCATCATCGCTCATATTCCCACCAAGTTTCATGTCATCAGCAAACTTGGAAATACTACATTTGATTCCCTCATCCAAATCATATATACATACATATATAATTTATAATAGCTGGGTCCCAAGCGCTGATCCCTGCGGTACTCCACTAGTCACTGCCTGCCACTCTGAAAAAGACCCATTTATTCCTACTCTCTGTTTCCTGTCTGCTAACCAATTCTCAATCCATGCCAGTATATTATCCCCAATCCCGTGTGCTTTAATTTTTCACACTAACCTCTAATGTGGATATTATCAAAAGCTTTCTGAAAATCCAAATACACCACATCCACTGGATCCCCCTTACCTTTTCTGCTAGTTATGTCCTCAAAGAACTCCAGCAGGTTCGTCAATCTCCCTCTTATAAATCCATGCTGACTTTGTCTAATCCCGTTGATATTTTCTAACTGTCCTGTTATCACATCCTTTCTAATAGACTCCAGCATTTTCCCTGCCACTGACGTTAGGCTAACTGGTCTGTTAGTCCCTGTTTTCTCCCTCCCTCCTTTTTTTAAATAGTGGGGTTACATTTGCCACCCTCCGATCTGCTTCCAGAATCAAATCTTCCAAAATCTACAGAATATTAGGAGATGACAACCAATGCGTCGACTATTTCCAGTGGCCAACTCCTTTAGCACCCTGGGGTGTAGGTTATCGGGCCCTGGGGATTTATTGGCTTCCAATCTCATTATGTTCTCTAGCACTATTGTTTCAGTAATACTAATTTCCTTCAATTCCCCCTTCTCACTAGACCCTCGATTCCCTAGCATTTCTGGGAAGTTATTTGTGTCTTCCTCCATGAAGACAGAACTAAAGGAGTTGTTTAACTGCTCTGCCATTTCCTTGTGTTCTGCTATAAGTTCTGCCGTTTCTGACTGTAAGAGACCTACATTTGTCCTCAATAATCTTTTTTCTTTTTACATGCTTATAGAAGTTTTTACAGTCTGCTTTTCTGTTCCTTGCAATTTTTACTCTCATACTCTATTTTCCCCTCTTAATCAAGCTCTTGGTCCTCCTTTGCTGAATTTTAAACTGCTCCCAATCCTCTGTCTTGCTACTTTTTCTAGCTACTTTACACGACTCCTCTTTGGATCTAATACTTTCCTAAATTTCTTTTGTGAGCTATGGTTGGGCCTCTTTTCCTGTTGTGTTTTTGCACCAGGAAGGAACGTTTGGCTGTTGCAAAGCGTACGGTCGTTCCTTAAATATTAGCCATTGCCTATCCACCGTCAAGCCTTTTAACAAAGTTCCCCAATCCATCTTAGCCAACTCATGCCTCATATCTTCATAATTCCCTTTGGTAAGGTTTAGCACCCTAGTTTCCGATTGGACTACTTCAATTTCCATCCTAACGATGAGTTCTATCCTGTTATGGTCACTGTTCCCTAAAGGGTCCCGCAAAACACGATTATTAATTAGCCCCTTCTAGTGGCACAACACCAAATCTAGGATAACCTGTTTCCTAGTTGGTTTTTCAACGTACTGGTCTAAAAAAAACATCTCGTACACTCTCCAGAAATTCATCCACCACGGTATTATTGCTAGTTTGGTTTGCCCAGCCTGTATGTGAATTAAAGTCACCCATGGCCACTGGAGCACCTTTGTCACCTCTAATTTCCTGTTTAATGTTGTCCCCTACCGTATCTCTACTGTTTGGAGGCGTACAGACACACTCCCACTGATGTTATCTGCCCCTTGTTGCTTCTTAGCCCCACCCAGACTGATTCTATTTTCTGAGCCAATTTCCTCTCTCACGATCGAACTGTTTCCATCCTTAACTAACAGCGCCACCCCAACCTCGTTTCCCTTTCTGCTTGTCCCTCCTAAATATCGAGTACCCTTGGATATTCAGTCCCCAACCTTGGTCACCCTGCGGCCATGTCTCTGTAATCACAATCATATCGTATCTGTTTACATCTATTTGTGGTGCTTTTAATTTGACTGCCCTGTTGTGAATGCTCCATGCCTTCAGATACTGTGCCTTTAGACTTGGCTATTTAACATTTTTACACATTACTTTGTACCAGCTCTTGTTTCCTATGCCTTCCACTTTTGCTTTCTAATTTTCTATCTTTCAGTCAGTCCCTCTCCTGTGTCTCCCCGCTCAGGTCCCCATCTCCCTGCCGCTCTAGTTTAAGCCCTCCCCCACAGTACTAGCGAATACCCCATGCAGGGATATTGGTCCCGGTCCTGCTGGGGTGGAACCCGTCCAGCTTGCGCAGGTCCCACCTTCCCCAGAATTGATCCCAGTGCCTCAGGAATCGAAAACCCCCTCCCTCCAATGCCATCTCTCCAGCCACACGTTCAGCTGGACTATTCCCCTGTTGCTGCTTTCGCTAGCACGTGACACTGGGAGTAATCCTGAGATTACTACCTTTGTGGTCCTGCTTTTTAATTTATTTCCTGGCTCCCTATACTCTGCTTTCAGGACCTCATCCCTCTTTTTACCTGTGTGGTGGGTACCGATATGGACCACAACCCCTGGCTGTTCACCCTCCCCCTTCCTGCAGCTGCTCGGTGACATTCTTGAACCTGGTACCAGTGAGGCAACATACCACCCCGGTATCGTGCCTGCAGCCGCAGAAACATCCATCTGTTTCCCTTACGATAGAATCGACCAGCCATTCCCTTTTTGCCTGTGCACTCTTTACCTGCGGTGGGGACACCTCACTGTACATGCTACCCACGAAGATCTCATCCTTGTGGGTTATCCACACACTGACTCCAGGCGCAGCTCCAGCTCCTCCAAAACACTGATTTTGAGTAACTGCAGCTGGAGACGCCTCCTGGGCACATGGCCGCCCTGGACAATGGGAGTGCCCCCTGACTTCCCACGTTGCACAGGAGGAGCATTCCACTTGGCTGAGCTGCCCTGCCATGACTTAACTTTAAACGACTCCCTTTACTTTCACTTCCTATAGTTTAGAGACTGTAAGGACAGGAGGAATACTTACCAGGTCCTACTCACCCAGGCCGCCGCCCCACATTCTGAGGAAAGGCAGAAAATGAAAGGATCACCTCCTTTCATCTTTACCGAACTCCCTCTCTCACCAAACTCCAACTGAAGTACTCTAAGGTAGCCCACAACGGCACTCCAGAGCAGACAAAAGCAGCGCGGTAAATGACTCGCTTTGGTGCTGCCTGAATCTAACTTCTGAAAACCTGTTTAAGCCAGTTAATGAATTAACTATCTGCAGCTGCAAGCCGAGCCTATGTAACCCTTGTTTTAAAGCTGGGATAACTCACCTTCTCCCAACCCAAAGAACAACTTTTAGTATTTGCTAAACTAAAAAAAGTTTGACTTTAGATAGAAATTAACCCTTAAATGTTCCTCCCTCACCAAACTCTGACTGAAGCACACTAATGCAGAACAAAGCAGCACTCCAGAGCAGACAATAAACAGCAGCTATTCCAGTGACACCCACATCTCGAGAATAAATTAAACAAAAATTTTAAATCATCAGCGAACATCCCCACTTCTGACCTTATGATGGAAGGAAGGTCATTGATGAAGCAGCTGAAGATGGCTGGGCCGAGGACACTACCCTGAGTAACTCCTGCAGTGATGTCCTGGAGCTGAGATGACTGACCTCCAACAACCACAACCATCTTCCTTTGTGCTCGTTATGACTCCAACCAACGGAGAGTTTTCCCCCTGATTCCCATTGACTCCAGTTTTGCTGGGGATCCTTGATGCCACACTCGGTCAAATGCTGCCTCGATGTCAAGGGCAGTCACTCTCACCTCACCTTGGGAGTTTAGCTCTTTAGTCCATGTATGAACCAAGGCTGTAACGAGGTTGGGAGACAAAGGGCACAGGATTTTATTTCATGTCTCTATAACCTTATAATTCATTTTCTCTATTCTAGAAAGTCACATCAAAGTGGTAATCATTATTCTCAGCGTGCTGTTGTTCATCTTACTTATTGTGGCTTCTGCAATCGTAATTTGCAGACGGTAAGCACTTTCTTTGTCGAGTTTCTCAAATAAGAAGGAAGGAATTGAGGCAAAAGTTGTACTTAAGCTTCTGTGGACCACACTGGGAGCACTGTGCACAGTTCTGGTCTCCATATCCCTTGGTTAGACCACACTGGGAGCACTGTGCACAGTTCCAGTCTCCATATCCCTTGGTTAGACCACACTGGGAGCACAGTGCACAGTTCCAGTCTCCATATCCCTTGGTTAGACCACACTGGGAGCACTGTGCACAGTTCCAGTCTCCGTATCCCTTGGTTAGACCACACTGGGAGCACTGTGCACAGTTCCAGTCTCCATATCCCTTGGTTAGACCACACTGGGAGCATTGTGCACAGTTCCAGAGTCCATATCCCTTGGTTAGACCACACCGGGAGCACTGTGCACAGTTCCAGTCTCCATATCCCTTGGTTAGTCCACACTGGGAGCACTGTGCACAGTTCCGGTCTTCATATCCCTTGGTTAGACCACACTGGGAGCACTGTGCATAGTTCCGGTCTTCATATCCCTTGGTTAGACCACACTGGGAGCACTATGCACAGTTCCGTTCTCCATATCCCTTGGTTAGACCACACTGGGAGCATTGTGCACAGTTCTGGTCTCCATGACCTTTGGTTAGACGACACTGGGAGCACTGTGCACAGTTCCGGTCTTCATATCCCTTGGTTAGACCACACTGGGAGCACTGTGCACAGTTCCAGTCTCCATATCCCTTGGTTAGACCACACTGGGAGCACTGTGCACAGTTCCAGTCTCCATATCTCTCGGTTAGACCACACTGGGAGCACTGTGCACAGTTCCAGTCTCCATATCCCTGGTTAGACCACACTGGGAGCACTGTGCACAGTTCCAGTCTCCGTATCCCTTGGTTAGACCACACTGGGAGCACTGTGCACAGTTCCAGTCTCCGTATCCCTTGGTTAGATCACACTGGGATCACTCTGCACAGTTCCGGTCTCCATATCCCTTGGTTAAACCACACTGGGAGCACTGTGCACAGTTCCAGTCTCCATATCCCTTGGTTAGACCACACTGGGAGCACTGTGCACAGTTCCAGTCTCCGTATCCCTTGGTTAGACCACACTGGGAGCACTGTGCACAGTTCCAGTCTCCATATCCCTTGGTTAGACCACACTGGGAGCACTGTGCACAGTTCCAGTCTCCGTATCCCTTGGTTAGACCACACTGGGAGCACTGTGCATAGTTCTGGTCTCCATATAAAGAGAATATTAAGGCATTGGATAAAGTGCAAGGAACATTTACAAGGATGATACCAAAAAGGAGAGTTTATAACTATTGGCAAAGGTTGAACAGACTGCTGGGAATGTGGAACTCACTCCCACAAGGAGTGTTCGAGGTGAATGGTGTCGATGTATTTAAGGAGGAAGCTGAATAAACACACGAGGGAGAAATGAATAGAAGGATATGGGAATGGGGTGAGATGAAGAAACGGGTTGGAGGAGGCTGGTGTGGGGCATCAAGTCTGGCATAATCTGGTTGGGGCAAATAGGCAAATCGCTGGGCTGAAGGGCCTGTTTTCTGTGCTGTAAAGTCTGTGGGACTTGATCATGAGCCTTCGAGGTGCCAGAGACATTCTAACCCATTGCAATGTCCCCTTCCCCGCCTCATCTCCAAACTGAAATATCTTTAATTCTGGAAAGTTCCATGGAGCCCGCAAGTATGAATTTCTGCATTTTGGTCTAATATCTTCACGGGGATGTGAGCTTCGCTGGCCGGGCCCAGCATTTATTGCCCATCCCTAATTGCCCCTTGAGAAGGTGGGGGGTGAGCTGCCTTCTTGACCCGCTGCAGTCCCTGTGGTGTAGGTACACCCACAGTGCTGTTAGGGAGGGAGTCCCAGGATTTGATCCATCGACAGTGAAGGAACGGCCGATATATTTCCAAGTCAGGATGTTGAGTGACTTGGAGGGGAACTTCCAGGTGGTGGGTGTTCCCCATGTGTCTGCTGCCCTCGTCCTTCTAGGTGGTACCATTTTCATGATAGACAATCCCGCGCTGATCTCAGTGAAGACAGCTGAGCGTGTAGATCTCAAACTCTTCACCAAGATTTCCTCATTTGTTTGTTTTACCCTCTCTCTCCAACAGGAGGAAAAGCTACGGAGATTCTCTCAGTCAGCAGCACATCGATGTCACTAACACCGTCTACAGTGCGGTCACAAAACGCAGCAAGGTCAGTACCAGCACGGCTCAATAATAACCTAACAGATAGGACAAGGCCATTCCTCCCTTCGAGCTCGCTTCCCCCGGTCAGTACGATCATGGCTGATCTTCTCCCTCGACTTCACTCTCCCACCCTATCCCTTCGTTCCCCCAAACACCCACCGACCTCAAGGAGAGAGGAGGGAAGGGGGAGAGGGAGGGAGAGAGGGAGGGAGAGAGTTGGATGGGATGGAGAGAGAGGGAAGGGGAAGAGGGAGGGGGAGAGAAAGGGGGATGGAGAAGGAGAGAGGGAGGGAGGGAGAGGGGGTGGGAAATGGAGAGGGAAAGGGAGAGAGGGAAGGAGAGACGTGGATGGGAAGAGAGAGATGGAGAGAGAAGGAAGGGAAAGAGGGAGGGGGAGAGGGAGGGAGATGGAGAGAGGGAGGGAGGGAAGGGAGGGAGAGGGAGAGGGAAAGGGAGAGAGGGAGGGAGAGAAGCGGATGGGGAGGGAGAGATGGAGAGAGGGAAGGGAAAGAGGGAGCGCGAGAGTTGGATGGGATGGAGAGTGAGGGAAGGGAAAGAGGGAGGGGGTGGAGGGAGGGAGAGGGAGAGTGGGAGGGAAAGAGGGATGGAGAGAGTTGGATGGGATGGAGAGAGAGGGAAGGGGAAGAGGAGGGGGAGAGAGAGGGGGACGGAGAGGGAGAGAGGGAGGGAGGGAGAGGGGGAGGAAAAGGAAGAGGGAGAGAGAGAGGGGAAGGGAGAAGGAGAGGGAGAGGGGGAGGGAGAGGGAGAGAGAGAGAGAGAGGAAGGGAGAGAGGGCGGGAGAGGTAAGGTTGAGAAGGGAGAGATGGAGAGAGAGGGAAGGAAAGAGGGAGGGAGAGAAGGAGGGAGGGAGGGGGAGGGGAAGGGAGAGGGAGAGGGAGAGAGGTGGATGGGGAGGGAGAGATGGAGAGAGGGAAGGGAAAGAGAGCGGGGGAGAGGGAGGGAGAGGGAGAGAAGGAGGGAGGGAGAGGGGGAGGGGAAGGGAGAGGGAGAGAGAGAGGGGAAGGGAGAGAGGGAGGGAGAGAGGGAGGGAGAGGGAGAGAGGGAGGGAGAGAGGGAGGGAGAGAGGGAGGGAGAGGGAGAGGGGGAGGGGAAGGGAGAGATGGATAGAGGGAAGGGAAAGAAGGAGGGGGAGGGAGAGGGAGAGGGAGAGGGAGAGGGAGAGGGAGAGGGAGAGGGAGAGAGGGAGGGAGAGGGGGAGGGGAAGGGAGAGGGAGAGAGAGAGGGGAAGGGAGAGAGGGAGGGAGAGAGGGAGGGAGAGGGAGAGGGGGAGGGGAAGGGAGAGATGGAGAGAGAGGGAAGGGAAAGAAGGAGGGGGAGGGAGAGGGAGGGAGAGAGGGGGAGGGGGAGGGGAAGGGAGAGAGGGAGGGAGAGAGGGGAAGGGAGAGAGGGAGGGAGAGAGGGAGGGAGAGGGAGAGGGGGAGGGGAAGGGAGAGATGGAGAGAGAGGGAAGGGAAAGAAGGAGGGGGAGGGAGAGAGGAAGAGGGGGACAGAAACAGATCACGGAACCCACTTTCAAATTGCTGCCTTGTGCTTCTCCAGTCAAGGGAGCCGATGGTCTATGAAAACGTGGTGATGACAGGGAGCTTGGAGAATCCATTGGCTACGCCCTACAGAGATAACGTAGAGTACGCCTCTGTCAACTTCACATACCAACAACCGGGGGACCAGCAGCAACACAGGCAAGCAGCTCGGTATGTCGGGGCAAGAGTTGGGGGAGTGGGGGGGGGGGGTGGTCAAGGGTTACCATTCGGAAGAGGGCCTAGCAGCTGCAGGACCCTGGGTGATCTACGTGCGATGCCTGTCAAACCAACAGGGAAGATTGAGGGAGGGAGAGAGAGAGAGAGAGAGACAGCAAGAGAGCTGGGCTGAATGGGTTGCTATGCAGGGAGCAGGCATGAATTCGATGGGCTGAATGGCCTCCTCCTATACCTTTAATGGCCCTATACGGCCCTAGAAATGGCCAGCCTCAGGGGTAAGTAAATAGCAAACGGATTGACATCTGAAAAACCCCAGCGTCGGGTAGCCAGTCACCTCTCAATGTTGAAGAGGACGGGGAAGGGTTGGGGGAAGTGAGAGGCCTTGGAGGTCATGTCCACAGGGTCCCTGAAGGTGGCAGGACAAGGTGGACAAGGCGGTCAAGAGAGCGTGTGGGACGCTTTCCCCTCACCGGGCGAGGTATTGAATACAAAAGCAGGGAGGTGATGCTGGAACTGTATAAAGCCCTGGTGAGGCCACAGCTGGCATTTTGTGGACAGTTCTGGTCACCACAATCACAGGAAGGACATCACAGCTCTGGAGAGAGACAGAGAGAGAGAGAGAGAGAGCAGACAGAGCAGAGGAGATTTACAAGAAGGCTAGCAGGGCTGGAAAATTGCAGCGGTGAGGGGAGACTGGATAGGCCGAGGGTTGTTTCCCTCAGAACAGAGGAGGCTGAGGGGGGTGGGGGGGCGGGGTGGTGACCTAACTGAGGGTGCACAGAATTATGAGGGGCCTAGATAGGGTAGACATGAAAGACTAGTTTCCCTTAGCCGAGGGGTCAATTACCAGGGGACAGAGATTTAAGGAAATTGGGAGGTGGATTAGAGGGGAACATGAGGGAAAACCTTTTTCACCCAGAGGGTGGTGAGCGTCTGGAATTCACTGTCTAGCCCTCAAGACACATCCACTTGATCATCAAATGCTCTGTCCTTCTCGGAGTTCCCCACCCACCCCACCCCGAACAGGTTCCTGGCATCTGGCGTTCATTCCCAGGATGTGGGCCTCGCTGGCTGGGCCCAGCATTTATTGCCCATCCCTAATTGCCCCCTTGAGAAGGTGGTGGGTGAGCTGCCTTCTTGAGCCGCTGCAGTCCCTGTGGTGTAGGTACACCTACAGTGCTGTTAGGGAGGGAGTTCCAGGATTTTGTCCCCTGTGGTGTAGGTACACCCACAGTGCTGTTAGGGAGGGAGTTCCAGGATTTTGTCCCGTGTGGTGTAGGTACACCCACAGCGCTGTTAGGGAGGGAGTTCCAGGATTTTGTCCCTGTGGTGTAGGTACACCCATAGCGCTGTTAGGGAGGGAGTTCCAGGATTTTGTCCCGTGTGGTGTAGGTACACCCACAGCGCTGTTAGGGAGGGAGTTCCAGGATTTTGTCCCTGTGGTGTAGGTACACCCACAGCGCTGTTAGGGAGGGAGTTCCAGGATTTTGTCCCGTGTGGTGTAGGTACACCCACAGCGCTGTTAGGGAGGGAGTTCCAGGATTTTGACCCAGCGACAGTGAAGGAATGGTGATATATTTCCAAGTCAGGATGGTGAGTGACTTGGAGGGGAACTTCCAGCTGTTGGGTGTTCCCCGTGTGTCTGCTGCCCTCGTCCCTCTAGATGGTAGAGGTCGCGGGTTTGGAAGGTGCTGTCGGAGGAGCCTCGGCGAGTTGCTGCAGCGCATCTTGTAGACGGTACACACGCCGCTGCTACTGTGCGTCGGTGGGTGGAGGGAGTGAACGTTTGAGGTGTTGGATGGGGTGTCGAACAAGCGGGATGGCTCTGTCCTGACCAAAGGGATGGACGGACGAGTTGGCACACAGTGTGGCCCCCCACAGGAAACAGGGTTTCGGAGGAACTGTCGTTGGAGAGAGACGGGTGAAGGCTGGGAGGGAGGGCCGGAGACGAGACCTGACACGTTTATCACTCTCTTAAGCTTGTTTAATTCTCACCAATATCCGCTCAGGAAGAAAAGGAACAAAGAACAGAAAGTGAAGTGTGACGATGATCCAAGCGTGATTTACAGCCTGGTGCAGAAAGACCCACTGTCGCCGAAGGTAGGAATCCATGAGGCGGTCGGGATGAGATTTAGGGGGAGGTTGGCTTGGGGAACTTGGCAGGGGGGTATTGAATCCGAGTCCAAAGCTCCCTAGGGTAGGGGATGACTTCCTGTAGAGGTCTGGGAGCCGCCAGTGTGAATGCTTTGAGTTGGGGGGGGGGGGGGGGGGGGGGGGGGGGGGGGGGCGGGGTACAGCGTGGATGGTCATCCTGCCGTCTGTGGGAAGGGCGCTTCCCTCAGAGTCAGGAGGCCAGGGATTCGGACCCTCAGTCCAGGGATTTCAGTCCCAGAATCCATGTCGGATATCCCAGGACCAGGAGTGAGGGAGCGCTGCGCTGTCCCAAGGGTCAGTGCAGAGGGAGTGCTGCACGGTCCGAGGGTCAGTACTGAGGGAGTGCTGCACTGTCGCACGGTCAGTGCTGAGGGAGTGCTGCACTGTTGCAGGGTCAGTGCTGAGGGAGAGCTGCACTGTCAGAGGGTCAGTACTGAGGGAGTGCTGCACTGTCAGAGGGTCAGTGCTGAGGGAGTGCTGCACTGTCAGAGGGTCAGTACTGAGGGAGTGCTGCACTGTCAGAGGGTCAGTGCTGAGGGAGTGCTGCACTGTCAGAGGGTCAGTGCTGAGGGAGTGCTGCACTGTCAGATGGTCAGTACTGAGGGAGTGCTGCACTGTCGGAGGGTCAGTACTGAGGGAGTGCTGCACTGTCGGAGGGTCAGTCCTGAGGGAGTGCTGCACTGTCAGAGGGTCAGT
>NW_024470665.1:3425359-3517859 GCF_017639515.1 Carcharodon carcharias | reverse complement strand
CGCCGGCCGGCGATCCCCACCCCCCCCCCGCCGCCCCAAGCCTAACCCCGCAGGGCGTGGTTCAGCCCCAACCTTCAATGTCGGCACGCCGGCGGACGGGTCTGCGGAAGGTGGCCGAGGTAACGCAACAACACCCCGCATTGGTCTAGCACCCGCCTCCCCTCCTCCTAACCACCCACCCCCCCCAACACCCCCACCCGCTCCAGGCCGCGTAAAGGCAGAAATTCCAACCCTGCTTCGGCGTCAGGGAGAGATTGGGGGGGGTGGGTGGGGTGGGTGGGGAGCTCAGTTGACGGCTCAGGGAAAGGAGGAGGCCATTCGGCCCCTCGGTTCCCTCCTGCCCCGTTCAATCACCTCGTGCCAGATCTCGTCTGTGCCCTGGAGGCCGTATTGCGCCTCCCCCTGGCAACCTTTTGACTCCCTCGTCGGACAAGGGTCTACCCCATCTCCGCCTGAAGAGTATCCATCGGGCCTTGGCTCCACTGGTCTAGGGGGGGAAGAGAGTTCCGAAGGTTGGCGAGACTCTGAGAGAAGAGGAATCGGTCCTCGTCTCCTTCCTGAATTGGAGGCCACATGTCTGGAAAGGGTGAACCCACCCTGGTTCCACTGTCTCCCACGACGGGCTTCAAGGAGCTACTGCCAGGCAGAGCGAGACAGAGAGAGAGAGAGAAACAGACACAGAGAGAGCGAGAGACATAGAGAGTGGCAGAGAGGTTTAGGGAGGGAGTTCCAGAGCTCAGGGCCGCCCCCCCCCCAAGGCAGCTGAAGACACGGCCGCCAATGGTGGAGCGATGGGAATCGGGGGATGGTCAACAGGCCGAGATCGGAGGGGCGCAGACATCTCGAAGGTTGTAGGGACTGGAGGAGGTTACAGAGATAAGGAGGGTTGTAGGAGCTGGAGGAGGTTACAGAGATAGGGAGGGTTGTCGGGGCTGGAGGACGTTACAGAGATAGGGAGGGTTGTAAGGTCTGGAGGAGAGTACAGAGGTAAGGAGGGTTGCAAGGGCTGGAGGAGGTTACAGAGATAGGGAGGGTTGTAGGGGCTGGAGGAGGGTACAGACGTAGGGAGAGTTGTAGGGGCTGGAGGAGGTTACAGAGATAGGGAGAGTTGTAGGGGCGGGAGGAGGTTACAGAGATAGTGAGGGTTGTAGGGGCGGGAGGAGGTTACAGAGATAGTGAGGGTTGTAGGGAGCTGGAAGAGGTTACAAAGATAAGGAGGGGTGTAGGGCTGGAGGAGGTTACAGAGATAAGGAGGGTTGTAGGGGCTGGAGGAGGTTACAGAGATAGGGAGGGTTGTAGGGTCTGGAGGAGGTTACAGAGATAGGTGGGGTTGTAGGGGCTAGAGGAGGTTACAGAGATAGGGAGTGTTGTAGGGGCTGGAGGGGGTTACAGAGATAGGGAGGGTTGAAGGGTCTGGAGGAGGTTGCAGAGATAGGGAAGGTTGTAGGGGCTGGAGGAGGTTAAAGACATAGGAAGGGTTGTAGGGTCTAGAGGAGGTTAAAGGGATAGGGAGGGTTGTAGGGGCTGGAGGAGGTTACAGAGATAGGGAGGGTAGTAGGGGCTGGAGGAGGTTACAGAAATAAGGAGGGTTGTAGGGGCTGGAGGAGGTTACAGAGATAGGGAGGGTTCTAGGGGCTGGAGGGTGTTACAGAGATAGGGAGGGTTGTAGGGACTGTGTGAGGTTACAGAGATAGGGAGGGTTGTAGGGGCTGGAGGAGGTTACAGAGATAGGGAGGGTTGTAGGGGCTGGAGGAGGTTACAGAGATAGGGAGGGTTGTAGGGGCTGGAGGAGGTTACAGAGATAGGGAGGGTTTTAGGTACTGGAGGAGGTTACAGAGATAGGGAGTGTTGCAGTGGCTGGAGAAGTTTACAGATATAAGATGTGTTGTCAGGTCTGGAGGAGGTTACATAGATAGGGAGGTTTTTAGGGGCTGGAGAAGTTTACAGAGATAGGGAGTGTTGTAGGGGCAGGAGGAGGTTACAGAGATAGGGAGAGTTGCTGGGGCTGGAGGAGGTTACAGAGATAGGGAGGGGTGTAGGGGCTGGAGGAGGTTACTGAGATAGGGAGGGTTGCAGGGGCTGGAGAAGGTTACAGAGATAGGGAGATTTGTCGGGACTGGAGGAGGTTAAATACATAGAGAGGACTTTAGGGGCTGGAAGAGGTGACAGAGATGGGGAGGGTTGCTGGGGCTGGAGGAGGTTACAGAGATAGGGAGAGTTGCTGGGGCTGGAGGAGGTTACAGAGATAGGGAGGGTTGTAGGGGCTGGAGGAGTTTACAGAGATAGGGAGTGTTGAAGGGGCTGGAGGGGGTTACAGAGATAGGGAGTGTTGTAGCGACTGATTAAGTTTACAGAGATAGGGAGTGTTGTATGTGCTGGAGGCGGTTACAGAGATAGTGTTGTAGGGACTGGATAAGTTTACAGAGATAGAGGGTTGTAGGGGCTGGAGGCGGTAACAGAGATAGGGAGGTTTGTAGGGGCTGGAGGAGGTTACAGAGTTAGGGAGGGTTGCAGGGGCTGGAGGAGGTTACAGAAAAAGGGGGGGTTGTACGGGCTGGAGGATGTTACAGAGATTGGGAGGGTTGCAGGTGCTGGAGGAGTTTACAGAGATAGGGATGGTTGTAGGGGCTGGAGGAGGTTAGAGATAGGGAGGGTTGTAGCTGCTGGAGGAGGTTAAAGAGGTAGAGAGGACTTTACGGGCTGGGGGAGGTCACAGAGATAAGGATGGTTGAAGAAGTTGGAGATGGTTACAGAGATAGGGAGGGTTCTAGCAGCAGGAGGAGGTTACGGAGATAGGGAGGGTTGTAGGGGCTGGAGGCGGTTACAGAGATAGGGAGGGGTGTAGCGGCTGGTGGTGGTTACAGAGAAAGGGAGGGTTGTAGGGGCAGGAGGAATTTACCGAGATAGGAAGGGTTGTATGGGCTGGAGGAGGTTACAGAGAGAGGGAGGGGGTAGGGGCAGGAGGAGGTTATAGAAATAGGGAGGGTTGTAGGGGCAGCAGGAGGTTACAGAGATATGGAGGGTTTTAGGGCTGGGGGAGGTTAAAGAGATAGAGAGGACTTTAGGGGCTGGAGGAAGTCAGAGAGATGGGGAGAGTTGTAGGGGATGGAGGAGGTTACAGAGATAGGGAGGGTTGCAGGGGCTGGAGGAGGTTACAGAGATAGGGAAGATTGTAGGAGCTGGAGGCGCTTTCAGAGATAGGGAGGGGTAGAGGGGCTGGAGGAGGTTACAGATATAGGGAGGGGTGTAGGTTTTGGAGGAGGTACAGAAATAGGTAGGGTTGTAGGGACTGAAGGAGTTTACAGAGATAGGGAGGGTTGTACGGACCGGAGGAGGTTACAGAGATAGGGAGTGTTGTAGTGGCTGGAGGAGGTTACAGAGATAGGGAGGGTTGTCAGGGCTGGAGGAGGTTTAAGAGATAGGGAGTGTTCTAGAGGCAGGAAGAGGTTACAGAGATAGGGATGGTTCTAGGGGCTTGAGGTGTTTACAGAGATAGGGAGTGTTGTAGGGGCTGGAGGAGGTTACAGAGATAGGGAGTGTTGTAGTAGCTGGAGAAGTTTACAGAGATAAGATGGGTTGTCAGGTCTGGAGGAGGTTACATAGATAGGGAGGTTTTTAGGGGCTGGAGGAGGTTACAGAGATAGGGAGGGTTGTAGGGGCAGGAGGATGTTACAGAGATAGGGAAGGTTGCAGGGGCTGGAGAGGGTTACAGAGATAGGGAGGGTTGTAGGGGCTGGAGGAGGTTAAATACATAGAGAGGACTTTAGGGGCTGGAAGAGGTGACAGAGATGGGGAGGGTTGCAGGGGCTGTAGGGGTTTACAGAGATAGGGAGGGTTGTAGGGGCTGGAGGAGGTTACAGAGATAGGGAGGGTTGTATGGGCTGGAGGAGGTTACAGAAATAGGGAGGGTTGTAGGGACTGGAGGATTTTACAGTGATAGGGAGGGTTGTATGTGCTGGAGGAGGTTACAGAGCTAGGGAATTTTGTGGGGGTTGGAGGAAGTTACAGAGATAAGGAGGGTTGGAGGTGTTGGAGGAGGTTACAGAGATAAAGAGGGTTGTAGGGACTGGGCGAGTTTACAGAGATAAAGAGGGTTGTTGGGGTTGGCGGTTGTTACAGAGATAAGGATTGTTGTAGGGGTTGGAGGAGGTTACAGAGATAGGGAGGGTTGTAGGGTTTGGAGGAAGTTACAGAGATAGGGAAGGTTGGAGGGGCTGGAGGAGGTTACAGAGATAGGGAGTGTTGTAGGGGCTGGAGGGGGTTACAGAGATAGGGAGGGTTGTAGGGGCTGGAGGAGGTTACACAGTTAGGGTGTGTTGTAGGGGCTGGAGGAGGTTACAGAGATAGGGAGGTTTGTCAGTGCTGGAGGAGGTTACAGAGATAGGGAGGATTGTGGGGCTGGAGGTGTTTACAGAGATAGGGAGTGTTGTAGGGGCTGGAGGAGGTTACAGAGATAGGGAGGTTTGTCAGTGCTGGAGGAGGTTACAGAGATAGGGAGGGTTGTAGGGGCTGGAGGTGTTTACAGAGAAAGGGAGGGTTGCAGGGGCTGCAGGATGTTACAGAGATAGGGAGGGTTGCAGAGGCTGGAGAGTGTTACAGAGATAGTGAGGGTTGTAGGGGCTGGAGGAGTTCATTGAGATAGGGAGGGTTGCAGGGGCTGGAGAGGGTTACAGAGTTAGAGAGGTTTGTAGAGGCTGGTTGAGGTTAAATACATAGAGAGGACTTTAGGGGCTGGAAGAGGTGACAGAGATGGGGAGGGTTGCTGGGGCTGGAGGAGGTTACAGAGATAGGGATGGTTGTAGGGGCTGGAGGAGGTTACAGAAATAGGGAGGTTTGTCAGTGCTGGGGGAGGTTACAGAGATAGGGAGGGTTGTCGGGGCTGGAGGTGTTTACAGAGATAGGGAGGGTTGTAGGGGCTGGAGGAGGTTACAGAGATAGGGAGTGTTGCAGTGCCTGGAGAAGGTTACAGAGATAAGATGGGTTGTCAGGGCTGGAGGAGGTTACATAGATAGGGAGGTTTTTAGGGGCTGGAGAAGTTTACAGAGATAGGGAGTGTTGTAGGGGCAGGACGACATTACAGAGAAATGGAGGGTTGTAGGGGCAAGAGGAGGTTACAGAGATAGGGAGGGTTGCAGGGGCTGCAGGATGTTACAGAGATAGAGAGGGTTGCAGTGGCTGGAGAGGGTTACAGAGATAGTGAGGGTTGTAGGGGCTGGAGGAGTTCATTGAGATAGGGAGGGTTGCAGGGGCTGGAGAGGGTTACAGAGTTAGAGAGGTTTGTAGAGGCTGGTTGAGGTTAAATACATAGAGAGGACTTTAGGGGCTGGAAGAGGTGACAGAGATGGGGAGGGTTGCAGTGGCTGGAGAGGGTTACAGAGATAGTGAGGGTTGTAGGGGCTAGTTGAGGTTAAATACATAGAGAGGACTTTAGGGGCTGGAGGAGGTTACAGAGATAGGGATGTTTGTAGGGGTTGGAGGAGGTTACAGAGATAGGGAGGGTTGTAGGGGCTGGAGGAGTTTACAGAGATAGGGAGGGTTGTATGGGCTGGAGGAGTTTACAGAGATAGGGAGGGTTCTAGTGATTGGAGGATTTTACAGTGATAGGGAGTGTTGTATGGGCTGGCGGAGGTTACAGAGATAGGGAATTTTGTAGGGGTTGGAGGAATTTACAGAGATAAGGAGGGTTGTAGGTTTTGGAGGAGGTTACAGAGATAGGGATGGTTGTAGGGGTTGGAGGACCTTACAGAGCTAAGGATTGTTGTAGGGGTTGGGTGAGGTAACAGAGATAGGGAGGGTTGTTGGGGTTGGAGGAAGTTACAGAGATAAGGAGGGTTGTAGGCTTTGGAGGAGGTTACAGAGATAGGGAGGGCTGTAGGGGCTGGAGGAGTTTACAGAGCTAGGGAATATTGGAGGGGCTGGAGGAGGTTACAGATATAGGGAGTGTTGTAGGGGCTGGAGGGGGTTACAGAGATAAGGAGAGTTGTAGGGGCTGGAGGAGGTTACAGATATAAGGAGTGTTTTAGGGGCTGGTGGAGGTTACAGAGATAGGGAGGGGTGTAGGGGCTAGAGGTGTTTACAGAGATAGGGAGTGTTGCAGTGGCTGGAGAAGGTTACAGAGATAAGATGGGTTGTCAGGGCTGGAGGAGGTTACATAGATAGGGAGGTTTTTAGGGGCTGGAGAAGGTTACATAGAGAGGGATGCTGTAGGGGGTGGAGGAGGTTACAGAGATAGGGAGGGTTGTAGGGGCAAGCGGAGGTTACAGAGATAGGGAGGGTTGCAGGGGCTGAGGGAGGTTACATAGATAGGGAGTTTTGTAGGGGGTGGAGGAATTTACAGAGATAAGAATGGCTGTAGGTTTTGGAGGAGTTTACAGAGATAGGGACGGTTGTGGGGGCTGGAGCATTTTACAGAAATTAGGAGGGTTGTAGTGTCTGGAGGAGGTTACAGAGATAGGGAGGGTTGTAGGAGCAGGAGGAGGTTACAGAGACAGGGAGGGTTGGAGGGGCTGGAGGAGGTTACAGAGATAGGGAGTGTTGTAGGGGATTGAGGGGATTACAGAGATAGGGTGGGTTGTAGGGACTGGAGGAGTTTACAGAGATAGGGAGAGTTGTTGGGGCAAGAGGAGGTTACAGAGATAGGGAGGGTTGTCAGGGCTAGAGGAGTTTAAAGAGATAGGGAGGGTAGTAGAGGCTGGAGGAGGTTACAGGGATAGGGTGCGTTGAAGGGGTTGGAGGGGTTACAAAGATAAGGAGCGTTGTAGGGGCTTGAGAAATTTACAGAGATAGCGAGGGTTCTAGGGGCTGGAGGAGGTTACAGAGATAGGGAGGGATGTAGGGGCCCGAGGAGTTTACAGAGATAGGGAGGGTTGCAGCGTCTGGAGGAGTTTACAGAGATAGGGAGCGTTGTAGGGGCTGGAGGAGGTTACAGAGATAGTGAGGTTTGTAGGGGCAGGAGGAGGTTACAGAGATAGGGAGGTTTGTAGGGGCTGGAGGAGGTTACAGAGATAGGGAGGATTGTAGGGGCTGGAGGAGTTTACAGAGTTATGGAGGATTGTAGAGGCTGGAGGAGGTTACAGAGATAGGGAGAGTTGTAGGGGCTGGAGAAAGTTGCAGAGATAAGGAGGGTTGTAGGGGTTGGAGGTGTTTACAGAGATAGGTTGGTTTTTAGGGGCTGGAGGAGGTTATAGAGATAGGGATGGTTGTAGGTGCTGGAGGATGTTACAGAGATAGGGAGGGTTGGAGGGTCTGGAGGAGGTTAGAGATAGGGAGGTTGTAGGGGCTGGAAGGAGTTACAGAGATAGGGAGTGTTTTCGGGACTGGAGGACGTTACTGAGATAGGGAGTGTTGTAGTGGCTGTAGGAGGTTACAGAGATAAGGAGGATTGTCAGGGCTGGAGGAGGTTACAGCGATAGGGAGTGTTGTAGAGGCTGGAGAGGGTTACAGAGATAGGGAGGGTTGTCGGGGCTGGAGGACGTTACAGAGATAGGGAGGGTTGAAGGGGCTGGAGGAGGTTACAGAGATATGAAGGGTTGTAGGTGCATTGAAAGGTTACAGCAATCGTTAGGGTTGTAGTGGCAGGAAGAGGTTACATAGATATGGAGGATTGTAGAGGCTGGAGGAGGTTACAGATTTAGGGAGGTTTGTAGGGGCTGGATGAGATTACACAGATATGGAGGATTGTAGGTTCTCGAGGAGGTTACAGAGATAGGGATGGTTGTAGGGGCTTTAGGAGGTTACAGAGATAAGGAGGGTTGTAGGGGCTGTAAGTGGTTATAGAGATAGAGAGGACTTTAGGGGCTGGTGGAGGTTACAGAGATAGGGAGGGTTGTAGTGGCTGGAGGAGGTTACAGAGATAGGGAGGGTTGCAGCGGCTGGAGGAGTTTACAAGGATAGGCAGTGTTGCATGAGCTGGAAGAGGTTACAGAGATAGGGAGGGTTGTAGGGGCTGGAGGATGTTACAGAGATAGGGAGGGGTGTAGGGGCTGGAGGAGGTTACAGAGATAGGGAGGGGTGTAGGGGCTGGAGGAGGTTACAGAGATAGGGAGGGTTGTAGGGGCTGGAGGAGGTTACAGAGAGAGGTAGTGTTGGTCAAGGCTGGTTGAGATTTGAGCAGCGATTGTAAAACAGGTTGAGGAGTTTCAAGATGAAAGCACTGCCAGACCGTGAGTTAAAGTGAATCGCCGTTGATTTTTGAGGGGATTTACATGTTTCTGTGGGTTGGGACATGATGGAATATACCGTAAATCTTGCCTCACGTCCTCATTGCATCTGAAGCCTGCCGGATGTGTTTTGAAATGCTCTGCTCACATAACTTCCATTGCTGCTTGAGTTAAACCGGCGATGGAATAATCACGTTCATGTCCGGATAATTACATGCAAACAGGAGCTGTGAAGCGTCTGACACACTGGGAGGGGAAACACTTGCAGGGCTATGGGGGAAAGAGCAGGTGAAGGTCGTGTTGGAGGGAGGAAGGGTGGGGTGTGGGTGTGGAAAGAGTGCGGGGAGCAATTCGATGGACCTTTCACCGGGGGGGAGTATTGTGATCCGGGTGGGCAGTGGGAGCAGATCCTTCCTGAAGCAGGATTGACGGTGTTAATCCAAGGGCCCCGGAATCCCCCCTCGGCTCGGGGGAAAGGGTCCCTCGGCGACTCGCTGGGCGTGGAGTGAGGAGGAAGGGGAGGTGCTCCCCCCGGAGTCCAGGGGCCAGTATGTATCCCTTGAACAGTTATTGAGTCGCTTTTCGTGACATCCCAAAGAGTTTCACGGCCAAAGGACCTTTCTCTTTTTAAGTGTGTTCAATCTGTTCATGTAGGAATTGTGGCAGCCAATTTCACACAGCAAGATCCCACAAAGAGCGAGAATATAATGACCTTAGTACTGAACCTCTGACAATGCAGCTCTCCCTCAGTACTGATCCTGCAACAGTGCAGCACTCCCTCAGTACTGGAGCTCAGACAGTGCAGCACTCCCTCAATACTGACCCTCCAACATTGCGGCAATCCCTCAGTACTGACCCTCCGACAGGGCAGCAATCCCTCAGCTCTGACCCTCTGACAGTGCAGCACTCCCTCAGTACTGACCCCCGACAATGCAGCACACCCTCAGTACTGACCCTCTGACAGTGCAGCACTCCCTCTGTACTGACCCTCCGACAGTGCAGCATTCCCTCAGCTCTGACCCTCTGACAGTGCAGCACTCCCTCAGTACTGACCCTCTGACAGTGCAGCACTCCCTCAGTACTGACCCTCTGACAGTGCAGACTCCCTCAGTATTGACCCTCCGACAGTGCAGCACTCCCTCAGTACTGACCCTCGGACAGTGCGGCACTCCCTCAGTACTGACCCTCGGACAGTGCAGCACTCCCTCAGTACTGACCCTCCGACCGTGCAGCACTCCCTCTGTACTGACCCTCCGACCGTGCAGCACTCCCTCTGTACTGACCCTCCGACAGTGCAGCACTCCCTCAGTGCCTGTGGGAGTTTCGGTATAGGTCACGGGGCTCAGGTCTCTGTTGCGGGGCTCAAAGCCACGAGTTGCTAAGCGGTGAGAGAAGAGAGAGCAAAGCTGGTGAGATTTGATGTCAACACGTTCCTGCTCAGTCTGGCTTTGACTAACGAACCCTGGTGTCCCTCCTAACAGCAGCAATCGAACGACGATTATGAAAACGTGGGCAACCTGTACAAAGATGCGGCTGACTCGAGCGAGGACGAGGTTAACTACACCTCCATCTCTCACATTAGCAGGCCTGGTAAACACATTCGCCGACAGGACTCGGAGGAGAGCATCGAGTATTCTGACATCAGGTTTTAATGCATTGAGGTACGAAAGTCAACGACAGTCAAGGCCGCTCAATCATGGAACCGCCGGAGATTGCGAGAACGTCTTGCATTTATGTGGTGCCTTCAATTTCCCACAGCCCCTCGCTGAGCCGACTCGCAGGGGTGATCATCCAACAATCTCTGAACCCCACCACCCGCTCCCCCCCAACTCCCCCAACGACACTTTGGGAGATATTAGGCGAGCAAAACCTTGGTCAAAGAGGTTGGTTCTAAGGGAAGTCTTAAAGGGGGAGAGGGGGTGGAGAGGTTGAGGGAGGGAAATCCAGAGCTCAGCTCACCACCAGCCCCCCACCCCAGGCAGCTGAAGGCATGGCCGCCGATGTGGAGCGATGGGGAATCGGGGGATGGTCAAGAGGCCGGAATTGGGGGAGTGCAGAGATCTTGGAGGGTTGTAGGGGCTGGAGGAGGTGACAGAGATAGGGAGGGTTGTAGGGTCTGGAGGAGGTTACAGAGATAGGGAGGATTGTAGGGGCTGGAGGAGGTTACAGAGATAGGGAGGGGTGTAGGGGCTGGAGGAGGTTACAGAGATAGGGAGGTTTGTAGGGGCTGGAGGAGGTTACAGAGATAGGGAGGGGTGTAGGGGCTGGAGGAGGTTACAGAGATAGGGAGGGTTGTGGGGACTGGAGGAGGTTACAGAGATAGGGAGGGGTGTAGGGGCTGGAGGAGGTTACAGAGATAGGGAGGGTTGTAGGGGCTGGAGGAGGCTACAGAGATAGGGAGGGTTGTAGGGGCTGGAGGAGGTTACAGGTATAGGGAGGGTTGTAGGGTCTGGAGGAGGTTACAGAGATAGGGAGGGGTGTAGGGGCTGGAGGAGGTTACAGGTATAGGGAGGGTTGTAGGGTCTGGAGGAGGTTACAGAGATAGGGAGTGTTGTAGGGTCTGGAGGAGGTTACAGAGATAGGGAGGGTTGTAGGGGCTGGAGGAGGCTACAGAGATAGGGCTGTCGGGGCTGGAGGTGGGTACAGAGATAGGGAGGGTTGTAGGAGCTGGAGGAGGTTGCAGAGATAGGGAGGGGTGTAGGGGCTGGAGGAGGTTACAGAGATAGGGAAGGTGGTAGGGGCTGGAGGAGGTTACAGAGATAGGGAGGGGTGTAGGGGCTGGAGGATGTTACAGAGATAGGGAGGGTTGTGGGGACTAGAGGAGGTTACAGAGATAGGGAGGGTTGTAGGGGCTGGAGGATGTTACAGAGATAGGGAGGGTTGTGGGGACTAGAGGAGGTTACAGAGATAGGGAGGGGTGTAGGGGCTGGAGGAGGCTACAGAGTAGGGGACGGGGTGAGGAGGGATTTGAAAACAACGATGAGTATTTTAAAATTGTGTCATTGCCGGACCGCGAGCCAGTGTAGCTCAGTGACCGACAGGGAGTGATGTGTGAACGGGACTCGGTGTGAGTTTGGACATGGGGACAGCAGAGTTTGGGATGAGCCGTACAGAGGGAGGGAGATGGGAGTTCAATCAAGAGAGCATTAGAGTCGTCGTGTATGGAGTTAATAAACACTCAGAGTTGTAAAGAAAGAGAGCGTTAGAATGCTCCACAGGACTCCAAAGGCACAAACTCATAACCCCGCACCTCACATCCATTGATAAAGCAACCCTGAGAACGTTTCAAAATGGCCCAAGAGAGATGAGCTCGGGCTCTTCTCTCTCGAAAAGAGAAGCCTGAGGGGGGGTGACCTGATCGAGGTCTTTAAAATGAGGAAAGGGTTTCGATGGGGTGGACGTAGAGAAGATGTTTCCACTTGTAGGAGTGAGACCAGAACTAGGGGACCATCGATATGAGATCGTCACTGATAAACCCAATGGGGGAATTCAGGAGAAACCTCTTTACCCAGGGAGTGGGGAGAATGTGGAACTTGCTCCCACGGGGAGTGGTCGAGGTGAATAGTGTCGATGTGTTTAAGGGGGAAGCTGGATAAACACATGAGGGAGAGAGAGGAATAGAAGGATATGGGGATGGGGTGAGATGGAGGGGGGGTGGGAGGAGGCTGGTGTGGAGCAGAAACACCAGCACGGAGCACATGGGCCGAATGGCCTGTATCTATACTGGGAATATTTGTAATTCTATATCGTAATTAACTCTCTCTCTTTCTCTCTCGCTTTCTCTCTCTCTCTCTCTCATTCCCCTGCTCCCAGTTCTATCAGTTGAGGGGTAATGAACGGCCTTTCCCCGGGATGAAGAGTTGCAGCAAAACATACCCTCCACCTTCAGGAAGCAATAGCAACAAGAAAACAAAGTGGAATATTTAAGACTTCATTTGGAAGGCCTCTGATTTCCTAGAACGATTGCCAAATGACTGACTTGCACTGAAGATATGGTTGTCATTTCTGTCCAATTAAGGCTTCACTGGGAGCACTGTGCACAGTTCCAGTCTCCATATCCCTCGGTTAGACCACACTGGGAGCACTGTGCACAGTTCCAGTCTCCATATCCCTTGGTTAGACCACACTGGGAGCACTGTGCACAGTTCCGGTCTCCATATCCCTTGGTTAGACCACACTGGGAACACTGTGCACAGTTCCGGTCTCCATATCCCTTGGTTAGACCACACTGGGAGCACTGTGCACAGTTCCAGTCTCTGTATCCCTTGGTTAGACCACACTGGGAGCACTGTGCACAGTTCCAGTCTCCATATCCCTTGGTTAGACCACACTGGGACCACCGTGCATAGTTCCAGTCTCTGTATCCCTTGGTTAGACCACACTGGGAGCACTATGCACAGTTCTGGTCTCCATATCCCTTGGTTAGACAACACTGGGAGCACTGTGCACAGTTCTGCTCTCCATATCTCTTGGTTAGACCACACTGGGAGCACTGTGCACAGTTCCTGTCTCCATATCCCTTGGTTAGACCACACTGGGAGCACTGTGCACAGTTCCGGTCTCCATATCCCTTGGTTAGACCACACTGGGAGCACTGTGCACAGTTCCAGTCTCCATGTCCCTTGGTTAGACCACACTGGGAGCACTGTGCACAGTTCCAGTCTCCATATCCCTTGGTTAGACCACACTGGTAGCAGTGTGCACAGTTCCGGTCTCCATATCCCTTGGTTAGACCACACTGGGAGCATTGTGCACAGTTCCAGTCTCCGTATCCCTTGGTTAGACCACACTGGGAGCACTGTGCACAGTTCCAGTCTCCGTATCCCTTGGTTAGACCACACTGGGAGCACTGTGCACAGTTCCAGTCTCCGTATCCCTTGGTTAGACCACACTAATGAGGGAACATCCTAGGAATGTTGAAAAGACATGGTGATGGGTTTTTTTTTTGTTTCATTTACTGTGAATGTTTTTTCGTTGTTTAATAGCCTGAATATGAAAAAAAAAAAGGATCTCTTTAATTGGTGATGGAGGGAAACTCTGCATTTGACTGCGAAATCAAGAGTTGGTTAATTGGGGCTTTCTGATTTGCCAGGGAGGGGGCGCGGGGCCCTGTAATGTCGGGTGCCTCCGATGATGAATGGGTTCAAAGGGATAGAATGAGGGGAGGAGAGGGTAGATCTAGGTCATGGGAATGTGATGACCAGCCAGCGGAGTTGGGATTCGCGGGTCTATCTCCGACATTCCGCCTGTAACTTTAAGCCTGTGGACTTTATCAGCACTTCCCGTTTCACTGCTGTTAGTAACTTTCATCGGCTTTTCTGTATACTTACCGGATTTCACTTTGTAGCAGTTTTATACAACTGAGTCTCTTGCTGGGCCATCTCAGAGGGGCAGTTAAGGGGTAGCCACATATGTCTGTGTGGGGTCTGGAGTCACGTGTAGGGTAAGGATGGTAGATTTCCCTCCCCCTAAAGGGACATGAGTGACCCAGATGGGTTTTTATCATTTAATCGATGGTAGTTTCACGGTCACCGTCACTGAGGCTCGCTCTCAATTCCAGCTTTAATTAATTGGATTTAAATTCCACCAGCTGCCAGGTGAGGATTTGAACCCAGAGCATTACCTGGGCTCGTGGACTACTAGTCCAGTGGTGCTAGGGTTATGCATCTCCCCTCAAGAAGCTCGACACCGTCCAGGACAAAGCAGCCCCGCTTGAATGACACCCCATCCACAAACATTCACTCCCTCCACCACCGACGCACAGTAGCAGCAGTGTGTGTACCATTTACAAGATGCACTGCAGGAACTCACCAAGGCTCCTTAGACAGCACCTTCCAAACCCGCGACCTCTACCATCTAGAAGGACAAGGGCAGCAGACACATGGGGAACACCACCACCTGGAAGTTCCCCTCCAAGTCACTCACCATCCTGACTTGGAAATATATCGGCCGTTCCTTCACTGTCGCTGGGTCAAAATCCTGGGACTCCCTCCCTAACAGCGATGTGGGTGTACCTACACCACATGGACAAAATCCTGGAACTCCCTCCCTAACAGCGTTGTGGGTGTACCTACACCACATGGACAAAATCCTGGGACTCCCTCCCTAACAGCACTGTGGATGTACCTACACCACATGGACTGCAGCGGGTCAAGAAGGCAGCTCACCCACCACCTTCTCAAGGGGCAATTAGGGATGGGCAATAAATGCTGGGCCCAGCCAGCGAAACCCTCATCCTGTGAATGAATTTGAGATGAAGGGATAAAAATGTGACACGTCTCCGTTGGGTACCCAAAGTGCCCAATTCGAGGGCAGACCTTTAAGGTCAGGAAGATCCCATACACTTTGCCCATCCCTCAAAGTGTTTGCAGCACTCAGGACGTAGCGACCACTGGCGTGAGGGACACAGATTGGAGAGAATCGGGAAAAGGACCAGAGTGGGGGAGATGAGGAGGATTATTTTTTGACCCAGCGAGTTGTTGTGATCTGGAAGGCGCTGCCTGAAAGGGCGGTGGAAGCAGATTCAATAGGAACTTTCAAAAAGGGGGGAATTGGAGAAATACTCGAGGGGGAACAATTTGCAGGTCTGTGGGGGGCAAGAGCGGGGGCTAATTGGATGGATCTTTCAAAGAGCCGGCACAGGAACGATGGGCTGAATGGCCGACTATGCTGTAAGATTTTATGCGTCTATGAATAGTAAGCACATTTTGGACAAAATGGTGTCTTCCCTTACTATTGTTATCTTTGTTTAATGCTTTACTCAGCGTTCATAACAAACAGCTACACTGCCCATAACAGGTGACCAGGATGCAGTCGGAGTGGTAGGTTGTAAAGAACATCTTAAAGGAGGAGGAGAGAGAGGGAGAGGGAGACAGGGAGGAGAATTCCAGAGCTCAGGGACCCCCCCCCCCCGCCGCCACAGGCAACTGAAGGCACGGCCGCCAATGGTGGAGCGATGGGAATCGGGGGAGGGTCAAGAGGCCGGAATCGGAGGAGCGCAGAGGTCTCATGAGAACATAAGGAACTAGGAGCAGGAGTGGACAATTCAGCCCCTCGAGCCTGCCCCACCATTCAATACGATCGTGGCTGATCTCATTTCGGCCTCAACTCCAATTTCCTGCCCTCTCCCCAATAACCTTTCAACCCGTCGCTAATTAAAAATCTGTCCATCTCCTCCTTAAGTTTATTTAGCGTCCCGGCATCCACTGCACTCTGAGGTAGTGAATTCCGCAGATTCACCACCCTTTGCGAAAAGTAATTCCTCCTCATCTCCGGTTTAAACCTACCGCCCCTTAACCTAAAACTATGGCCTCTTGCTCTAGAATGTCCCACAAGGGGAAACATCCGCTCCACGTCTACTTTGTCTGTCCCCTTTAGCATCTTATATACCTCATTTAGATCTCTCATCCTTCTAAACTCTAGCAAGTATAGGCCTAAACTGCTCAATCTCTCCTCATAAGACAGGCCCCACATCTCTGGAATCAATCTAGTGAACCTCCTCTGAACCGCCTCCAGTGCAACTACACCCTTCCTCAAGTAAGGGGACCAAAACTGTGCAGAGCACTCCAGGTGCTGACTCACCAATGCCTGGTACAGTTGCAACAATACTTCGGAGGGTTGTAGGGGCTGGAGGAGGTTGCAGAGATAGAGGGGTTTACAGGGGCTCAGGGAGGTTACAGAGATAGGGAGAGTTGTAGAGGCTGGAGTAGGGGTTTACACGAATAAGGAGGGCTGTAGGGGTTGGAAGAGGTTACAGAGACAGGGAGGGGGCGAGGAATGATTTGAACACAAGGTTGAGAATTTTAAAATTGAGGCATAGCTGGACTGGGAGCCTGTGTGGCTCAGTCTGTGACCGGGGGTGAGGGGGGGTGATGAGTGAATGAGACTCAGTGCGAGTTAGGACTCAGGGGCAGCAGAGTTTTGGATAATCTGAAGCTTACGAGGATGAACAATTGGGGGTTCTGGCAGGCGAGTGTTGGAAGAGTGGAGTTGGCAGTAACAATAGATGGAATATTCATCTGTAAAAGCACTGAGGAACGAAGTGAGTGAAGCACCAACATAGCGGACACTGGCTACAAAGCTTACTGTTATGGAAATTTTTAGACTCATGTTCAAAAGGCTACTACAAATGAGGAAGCGAGGAAGATTTATTCCGTGTGTAAAGATTTCACCATCTCTGTAATCTTGTAATACAAACTCAGACACTTCCTCCTGGTTGCACTGTTATTTACTGAAACAGAACAGTGACTCAGTGGTCAGCTGAATTACCTGAACTCTGAGGCAAGAGATCATGGGTTCGATGCATGCTCCTGGGACTTATCCAAAAAATTCAGACTGACATTCCCACTGATGGCGCTGAGGGAGTGCTGCACTGTCGGAGGGTCAGTGCTGAGGGAGTGCTGCACTGTCGGAGGGTCAGTACTGAGGGAGTGCTGTACTGTCGGAGGGTCAGTGCTGAGGGAGTGCTGCACTGTCGGAGGGTCAGTGCTGAGGGAGTGCTGCACTGTCAGAGGGTCAGTACTGAGGAGTGCCGCACTGTCGGACAGTCAGTGCTGAGTGAGTGCTGCACTGTCGGAGGGTCAGTACTGAGGGAGTGCTGCACTGTCGGAGGGTCAGTACTGAGGGAGTGCTGCACTGTCGGAGGGTCAGTGCTGAGGGAGTGCTGCACTGTCGGAGGGTCAGTACTGAGGGAGTGCTGCACTGTCGGAGGGTCAGTACTGAGGGAGTGCTGCACTGTCAGATGGTCAGTACTGAGGGAGTGCTGCACTGTCGGAGGGTCAGTACTGAGGGAGTGCCGCACTGTCGGAGGGTCAGTACTGAGGGAGCGCCACACTCAGACAGTCAGTCCTGAGGGAGACACTAAACCGAGGCCCCGTCTGCCCTCTCGGGTGGGTGTGAAAGATCCCACAGCCACTCTTTGGAGGAAAAGCAGTGGGGGGGGGGGTGGGAGTTCCCCCAGGTGTCCCTGGGGCCGATATTTATCCCTCGACCGACATCACTATAGAAACAGACGATCTGGCATCATCGCCGCGCTGCCGTTCGCGGGATCTTGCTGTGCGCGTGCACCACCGGGGGTGGGGGGGGGGGGCTGCGGCATCTGCCACGTGACAACCGGGGGTCCGCGCCTCCACGCCAGAGGGAGAAAAAAATAAATAAAAATGGCCCCTTCGCTGGCTGTGGGTGGTCTTTGTGGGACGCCCCGAGGTGGGGGACAGGACCGGCGCTAGAGAAAGGCAAGTCCGCCTTTCGCCGTTGTGGCTCGCTATCGCCCTCCCTGAAAGTTGGGGGCGGGGTGGGGGGCAGCGGGTAGGGATGGGCGATAAACTCTGGCTCCCCCACCCACCCCCCACCCCCCCAAACCCCTGCTTTGTCAGCGGCCGCCCAGATCCTGGGAGGTGATGTGGAATAAGCGGAGTCCCTCTGAAGCAGGAGGTCTACAACCAACGTTCAGCAACACTTTATACACATCTTCGTAATTTACATCAACCAACCCGTGTAACACGTTAACAATTCCTCGGCACCTTTCGACGTGTCCGAATCCAGGGTTCTCATCATTCACCGGCCACGATGATGGTGGACGGTTCCCCGCAGTCACACACAGCGACAGCGCAAAGCTCGGAGTTGGCCCCAATGGTGGACCTCGATTCCACCTCCCTTCCTGTTCCCCCCACCCCCCTCCTCGGCTCCCAGCTGGGGGAGGGGGTGTGGGTCTCTCTCTCTCTCTCTCACTCGGGACTTGAATATATGCAGCGAGCTGGCCTCCACTACTCCCCGGGGTGGGGGGGATAGAATCCCACAAGTCAACACTCCCCTCCGCACCCGCCCCACCCCCCCCCAACTCTTGAGAGCCGTCTTAAACATGAGACCCCCTCCCCCCCCCAACCTCCCACCCCTTATTTATAAACTGGGCCCCTCCCCCTACACCCACCCCACCAGTTCTAGACTCCCCCCCACCCATGAAGGGGGGAAACAGCCTCTCCGCACCCACCCTGTCAAGTCCCCTCGGAATCGGATATGTTCCAATAAGATCGCCTCTCATTCTTCTGAACTCCAATGGATACAAGCCCAACCTGCTCAACCTTTCCTCTTAAGAAAAACAGAACTACCTGGAAAAACTCAGCAGGTCTGGCAGCATCGGCGGAGAAGAAAAGAGTTGACGTTTCGAGTCCTCTGTCAAAGGGTCATGAGGACTCGAAACGTCAACTCTTTCTGTCGAAGGGTCATGAGGACTCGAAACGACAACTCTTTTCTTCTCCGCCGATGCTGCCAGACCTGCTGAGTTTTTCCAGGTAGTTCTGTTTTTGTTTTGGATTTCCAGCATCCGCAGTTTTTTGTTTGTTGTTTTTATCTTTCCTCGTAAGACAAACCCACTTCATCCCAGGAATCAGCCCAGTGAACCTCCTCTGAACTGCCTCCAATGCAGAGTTTATCCCCCCCTAAGTAAGGAGACCAGAACTGTACACACTGCTCCTGATACAATCTCACCAACGCCCTGTACAGTTGTAGCAAGACTCCCCTCCTTTTATGATCCATCCCTTTTTTGCAATAAATAATAACACTCCACTTGCCTTCCTAACCACTTGCTGCATTTGCATACCGACTTTTAGTGATTCATGCAGCAGGACACCCAGATCCCTCTGCACCTCATGGTTCTGCCACCTCTAACCATTAAAGTTTGGGGCCCGATGCATGGGTTCGTCAACTCTCTCCAGGTATGTGCTGAAGCATTCAGAGATTGGAGATTCACCTCCAAGGGGAGATAGACAAAATCATCGCTATTTGGCAGTGATATATTTTAAGATAATCGGCAACAAAACCAGAGGGGGAGATGAGGATTTTTTTTTTGACGCAGCGAGTTGTTGTGATCTGAAAGGGCGGTGGAAGCAGATTCAATAGGAACTTTCAAAAAGGGGGAATAAGTACTTGAAAGGGGAAAGATTTGCAGGGTTATGGGGGAAAGAGCTGGGGGGAGAGTGGGGACAAATTGGATGTATCTTTCAAAGAGCCAGCACTGGCACAATGGGCCGAATGGCCTCCTCCTGTGCTGGGTGAGTCCATGGTTCTAACAGGGACCCCAGGATAGAGTCACGGAGAGTCCAAAAGGACAATACTCAGTGGGGTTGCGCCTAATCTCTGAACCTCCCCCCCTCCCCCTGCCCAGTGACCCACACATCTCCCAAACTAGCATTCGTACACAAATTCTACCTGATTGCAAAACAGGACATGTCGTGTCCCTCTACGTTCCTGTCAGGCACAGCGTGGAGCTGGTTAGGAGGGTGACGTTTCAAGAGAAAATGCTGGGAATACTCAGCAGCTCAGGCAGCAACTGTGGAGAAAGGTAAACAGCACCTAACATCTGGAAGGCGCTGCCTGAAAGGGCGGTGGAAGCAGATTCAATAGCAACTTTCAAAAGGGGGAATCGGAGAAATACCTGAGGGGTAAAGATTTGCAGGGTTATGGGGGAAAGAGCTGGCGGGGAGGTGGGTTAGAGTGGGGACTAATTGGATAGATCTTTCAAAGAGCTAGCACGGGCATGATGGGCTGAATGGAAATTCGTCCAAATTGAAGGAAGTGAAGGCTTGAGAGAGAGAGTGCAGAAAAGATTCACAAGAATGGTCCAGGGATGAGGGGACTTCAGTTCCGGGGACAGATCGGAGAAGCTGGGGCTGTTCTCCTTGGAGGAGAGAAGCTCGAGAGGAGATTTGATCGAGGTGTTCGAAACCATGAGGGGTCCGGGACAGAGCCGATCGGGAGAAACTGTTCCCATTGTGGCGGAAGGATGGAGAACCAGAGGGACACGGATTGGAGGCGATTTGGTGACAGGAGCAACGGCGACATGAGGAGAAACTCTTTCACGCAGCGGGCGGTTGGGATCCGGAACGTTCCGCCCGAGAGTGTGGTGGGGGGGGGAGGCAGATTCAATCGGGGATTTCAAAAGGGGACTGAATCGTTATCTGGAGAGGGGAAACTGCGCAGGGTTATGGGGAGGCGGCGAGAGAGCGGGACAAGGGGAGTTCCTCTTGCGGGGGAGCTGGCGCAGACATGACGGGCTGAATGGCCTCCTCCTTGCCTGTCTGTGACTCTCCGAAGCTTGAGACGTGACGGGGTTTAGGTGAGTGCCGAGACATGGGAAATGGGGAGGCGGGGGGAAGAGCCACTGGGAAAGTCTATGATAAGAGAGGTTCGATAGTCCGAGGGATGATGGTGCAAGGTGAAAGCGGGTGGCAACAGGACAAGTAAAGGAACAGAAGATGCCCCCTAGATGAGGTACGAAGGGCATCTGAAGAAACATCAGCAATGGCTGCCAGTGCAAAAAAAAAATAAATAAATAAGGGCAGAGGTTAGGCGGTGAAATTGGGCAACCCAAACGCTCAACCCGAAAGAGGAGGTGACGTTTCTCGAGCAATTGAGCTTTGTTGGAGCAGTGCAGACCGAGGGCAGGGAGGTCAGTGTGAGGCGCCAGGCGGAGGGTTACAAATGACGTGCGACAGGAAGCTCGGGGTCAGGGGTGGGGGGGGGGTGGAGCGAGTGGAGGTTCCCCCCTCGCCCAACCCCCTGCGAAGCGGAGGGACCCAGCCTGCCCTTTCGAGGTGTCGCTCGCCACGTCAGAATGGGCAGGAGGAGCACGGAGAAGGGGGAAGGGCGGGCAGAGGATGGACAGGGACCCGGCAGAGCGCGGTCCTTCAGAAACCTCCCTGACTCCCTCCCAGCGACGCTGCTTGAAGCGTCGAATCATACGGTCCAGGGGTGGGGTATGAAAGGGTCCTTCAGTGCTGGAGGAGGTTACAGAGATAGGGAGGGTTGTAGGGGCTGGAGGAGGTTACAGAGATAGGGAGGGGTGTAGGGGCTGGAGGAGGTTACAGAGATAAAGAGGGTTGTAGGGGCTGGAGGAGGTTACAGAGATAGTGAGGGTTGTAGGGGCTGGAGGAGGTTACAGAGATAGGGAGGGTTGTAGGGGCTGGAGGAGGTTACAGGGATAGGGAGGGTTGTAGGGGCTGGAGGAGGTTACAGAGATAGGGAGGGTTGTAGGGGCTGGAGGAGGTGACAGAGATAGGGAGGGTTGTAGGGGCTGGAGGAGGTTACAGAGATAGGGAGGGGTGTAGGGGCTGGAGGAGGTTACAGAGATAGGGAGGGGTGTAGGGGCTGGAGGAGGTTACAGAGATAGGGAGGGGTGTAGGGGCTGGAGGAGGTTACAGAGATAGGGAGGGTTGTAGGGTCTGGAGGAGGTCAGAGATAGGGAGGGGTGTAGGGACTGGAGGAGGTTACAGAGATAGGGAGGGTTGTAGGGTCTGGAGGAGGTTACAGAGATAGGGAGGGGTGTAGGGGCTGGAGGAGGTTACAGAGATAGGGAGGGGTGTAGGGGCTGGAGGAGGTTACAGAGATAGGGAGGGGTGTAGGGGCTGGAGGAGGTTACAGAGATAGGGAGGGGTGTAGGGGCTGGAGGAGGTTACAGAGATAGGGAGGGTTGTAGGGGCTGGAGGAGGTTACAGAGATAGGGAGGGTTGTAGGGGCTGGAGGAGGTTACAGAGATAGGGAGGGGTGTAGGGGCTGGAGGAGGTTACAGAGATAGAGAGGGTTGTAGGGGCTGGAGGAGGTTACAGAGATAGAGAGGGTTGTAGGGTCTGGAGGAGGTTACAGAGATAGGGAGGGTTGTAGGGTCTGGAGGAGGTCAGAGATAGGGAGGGGTGTAGGGACTGGAGGAGGTTACAGAGATAGGGAGGGTTGTAGGGTCTGGAGGAGGTTACAGAGATAGGGAGGGGTGTAGGGGCTGGAGGAGGTTACAGAGATAGGGAGGGTTGTAGGGGCTGGAGGAGGTTACAGAGATAGGGAAGGTTGTAGAGGCTGGAGGAGGTTACAGAGGGAGGGGGTGGGGGTGGGGGGAAGTTCAGGAGGGATCTGAAAGCGAGGATTGGAACTTTCCGGGAGCCAGCGGTATCTCCGGGAGTGACAGGGGTTGATGGGTGAACAGCCCGTGAGGTCTGAGTGAGGGGTACAGGAGGGGAGCGGAGTTTCGTGTTGGGGAGGGGAAGTAGACGATCGCCCCGGCCAACATTAGAGGGGAACCTCATCTCGAGGTGGAAACTCTGCTGGTTCCAAAGTGCCGGGGTCACACACTGGGCAGCGAGGGAGCCTCCAGTCAGGAAGCCTTGTCACCATCAGGCCGTGAGCTTCCGATCCCTGCCCTCACTGTGGTTTAATCTCAGCGTACTGGGTACTGTCTCTGTCGCCCACAATCTCGTCCGAGGAACGGGCTCGAGAGAAGTCAATGCAGGCGTAGTGCAGCTCCTGCTGCCGCTCCTGCTCCTGGTCCTGCTCCTGCTCCTGCTCCTGACCCTCAGCCTCCTGTCCAGCCTCACCGTTCTCCTTCCTCTTCAGGCTGCCCGCCTCGCTGACCACATCCATCCTCTGAAAGGCCTCGGCCTCTCCCTCCTCCTCATCCTCCACCTGAAATACAAACGGCAGCAGCGATGACTCCAAACAGGTTAAACATCGACACTCCCGGATCACAGGAGGAGGGCCTTTCAACCCCCCCCCCCCCTCGAGCCTGTTACGCAGGAACAGGAGGAGGCCCCGTTCAGCCCCCCTCGAGGCTGTTACGCAGGAACAGGAGGAGGCCCCATTCAGCCCCCCTCGAGGCTGTTACGCAGGAACAGGAGGAGGCCCCATTCAGCCCCCCTCGAGGCTGTTACACAGGAACAGGAGGAGGAGCCCATTCAGCCCCCTCGAACCTGTTACACTGGAACAGGAGGAGGCCATTCAGCCCCTCGAGCCTGTTACACAGGAACAGGAGGAGGCCATTCAGCCCCTCAAGCCTGTTACACAGGAACAGGAGGAGACCCAGTCAGCCCCCCTCGAGCCTGTTACACAGGAACAGGAGGAGGCCCATTCAGCCCCCCTCAAGCCTGTTACCCAGGAACAGGAGGAGGCCATTCAGCCCCTCGAGCCTGTTACACAGGAACAGGAGGAGACCCAGTCAGCCCCCCTCGAGCCTGTTACACAGGAACAGGAGGAGGCCCATTCAGCCCCTCGAGCCTGTTACACAAGAACAGGAGGAGGCCCATTCAGTCCCCTCGAGCCTGTTACACAGGAACAGGAGGAGGCGCATTCAGACCCTCGAGCCTGTTACACAGGAACAGGAGGAGGTCCATTCAGCCCCTCGAGCCAGTTACCCAGGAACAGGAGGAGGCCCATTCAGCCCCTCGAGTCTGTTACACAGGAACAGGAGGAGGACCATTCAGTTGGATCACGGCTGATCTGTATCTTAACCCCATCCACCCGCCTCGGTTTTGTGACCCTTAGCCCCCCACCAACCCAACAAAGGTCTCTCAGTCTCAGTTTTGAAATTTACAATTGACCCCTCCCAGTCTCGACAGCTTTTTCTGGGGGAGAGAGTTCCAGATTTCCACCCCCCCCGACTTTGTGTGAAGAAGTGCTTCCTGACATCACCCCCTGATCGGCCTGGCTGCAATTTTAAGGTTCTGCCCCCTTGTTCTGGACCCCCCCTCACCTCACCACTGCAGCCAGAGGGAGATGTTCCTCTCTATCTTGTCAATTGGATTCACGAGATGAATACTTAAAGGGGGGAAATGTGCAGGGCTATGGGGGAAAGAGCATGTCAGGATGCTGGGGGGAGTGTGTGGGTGGGAGAGTGGGGACTAATTGAAGAGATCTTTCAAAAAGAGCCAGCACAGGCACGATGGGCTGAGTGGCCCTCCTGTGTGCTGTTTGGTCCCACAATCTGATCTACCCACTCAGATCACAGAATCACGCAGTGCACAAGACGCCCTTCGGCCCATCGAGTCTGCACTGACGCGTGAGAAACACCTGAACTACCCGCCTAGCCCCATTGACCAGCACTTGGCCCCATAACCTCGAAGGTTATGACTTGCCAAGTTCTCATCCAGGTACTTTTTAAAGGATGTGCCCATTGGCTACAGGCAAACACGAAGGGGAGGGGAGTGAATATTGTCATGAATAACAACACCAAGGAGGTCCTTCCCATACCAGGATCACTGCAGAGACTGAGTTCGACCGGCCGGTCAGCTTTTCCATTTCGGTAGCTATGCCTGGGATCTGCTCTCTCTTCCTCCTATAATGGGGAACAAACAGGTAACGTGACCACAAACAAAAGCAACGCAGCTTAACAAGGGTCAAGGGAGGCACGACACAAAAATCGGGGTTCATTTCCAGACAGACAGAATTGGAAAGCTGCAAACCTATGTACAATTCTTCTACAACCACACTGAGAGCACCATGTACAGTTCTGGTCTCCATATCCCTTGGTTATACCACACTGGGAGCACTGTGCACAGTTCCGGTCTCCGTATCTCTTGGTTAGACCACACTGGGAGCACCATGTACAGTTCCGGTCTCCATATCCCTTGGTTATACCACACTGGGAGCACTGTGCACAGTTCCGGTCTCCGTATCTCTTGGTTAGACCACACTGGGAGCACTGTGCACAGTTCCGGTCTCCATATCTCTTGGTTAGACCACACTTGGAGCATTGTGCACAGTTCCAGTCTCCATATCCCTTGGTTAAACCACACAGGGAACACTGTGCACAGTTCCAGTCTCCATATCCCTTGATTAGACCACACCGGGAGCACTGTGTACAGTTCCAGTCTCCATGTCCCTTGGTTAGACCACACTGGGAGCACTGTGCACAGTTCCAGTCTCCGTATCCCTTGGTTAGACCACACTGGGAGCACTGTACACAGTTCCAGTCTCCATATCCCTTGGTTAGACCACACTGGGAGCACTGTGCACAGTTGCGGTTGAGAGATATGCTGGTGAGGTAGATCTGGGTATAAGTGCCAGTGTACAAGTGAAAAACTAAGGCCCAGTCAGTGGATGAAGGCACCCGAGGCTGTGAAAGGCGCTCCAGAAATGCGCTTATTTCATCTCCTCATCAGAATGCGAGCTTACCTCCGGCTGCAAAAGACGATCTTAATCAGTAGCAAAGAGAAAATAAGCGTCCCCAGAGCACCTGCCAGCACAGCCAGAACTAGCTGCTCCAGGTTAGGTCCATTCCCTGAAAACACAACGTCAGGAGTTACTGTGGCCGTTAATAACCAGACAGAGCGCAGAAACTGTGCGTTATGCCAGCTGATTCGCCGCTAAGACATTGCTCCAATATTTCAGAGAGGCATTCAGATGCTCTCAGCTGATGCACTCTAACCCTCTCTGAGCTAAAGAGCGGGATCCCGGGGACAGAACCTCATAGCCCCGGCGGACACTCACCACTGTCAGGCTGAGGGAGTGCTGCACTGTCTGAGGGTCAGCACTGAGGGAGTGCTGCACTGTCTGAGGGTCAGTACTGAGGGAGTGCTGCACTGTCAGAGGGTCAGTACTGAGGGAGAGCTGCAATGTCGGAGGGTCAGTACTGAGGGAGTGCTGCACTGTCAGAGGGTCAGTACTGAAGGAGTGCTACGCTGTTGGAGGGTCAGTACTGAGGGAGTGCTGCACTGTCAGAGGGTCAGTACTGAGGGAGTGCTGCACTGTCGGAGGATCAGTCTGAGGGAGTGCCGCACTGTCGGAGGGTCAGTACTGAGGGAGTGCTGCACTGTCAGAGGTCAGTACTGAGGTAGTGCTGCATTGTCAGAGGGTCAGTACTGAGGGAGTGCTGAACTGTCAGAGTGTCAGTACTGAGGGAGTGCTGCACTGTCTGAGGGTTAGTATTGAGGGAGTGCCGCACTGTCGGAGGTCAGTACTGAGGGAGTGCTGCACTGTCGGAGGGTTGGTACTGAGGGTGTGCTGCACTGTCGAAGGGTCAGTACTGAGGGAGTGCTGCACTGTTGGAGGATCAGTACTGAGGGTGTGCTGCACTGTCGGAGGGTCGGTACTGAGGGATCGCTGCAATGTCAGAGGTCAGTAATGAGGGAGTGCTGCACTGTCGGAGGTCAGTACCGAGGGAGTGCCGCACCGTCAGAGGGTCAGTGCTGAGGGGTGCCGCACTTTCGGAGGTCAGTACTGAGGGAGTGCCACACTGTCAGAGGGTCAATGCTGAGGGGTGCCGCACTTTCGGAGGTTCAGTACTGAGGGAGTGGCGCACTTTCGGAGGGTCAGTACTGAGGGAGTGCCGCACTGTCGGAGGGTCAGTACTGAGGGAGTGCTGCACTGTCGGAGGGTCAGTACTGAGGGAGAGCTGCAATGTCGGAGGGTCAGTACTGAGGGAGTGCTGCACTGTCAGAGGGTCAGTACTGAAGGAGTGCTACGCTGTTGGAGGGTCAGTACTGAGGGAGTGCTGCACTGTCAGAGGGTCAGTACTGAGGGAGTGCTGCACTGTCGGAGGATCAGTTTGAGGGAGTGCCGCACTGTCGGAGGGTCAGTACTGAGGGAGTGCTGCACTGTCAGAGGTCAGTACTGAGGTAGTGCTGCATTGTCAGAGGGTCAGTACTGAGGGAGTGCTGAACTGTCAGAGTGTCAGTACTGAGGGAGTGCTGCACTGTCTGAGGGTTAGTATTGAGGGAGTGCCGCACTGTCGGAGGTCAGTACTGAGGGAGTGCTGCACTGTCGGAGGGTTGGTACTGAGGGTGTGCTGCACTGTCGAAGGGTCAGTACTGAGGGAGTGCTGCACTGTTGGAGGATCAGTACTGAGGGTGTGCTGCACTGTCGGAGGGTCGGTACTGAGGGATCGCTGCAATGTCAGAGGTCAGTAATGAGGGAGTGCTGCACTGTCGGAGGTCAGTACCGAGGGAGTGCCGCACCGTCAGAGGGTCAGTGCTGAGGGGTGCCGCACTTTCGGAGGTCAGTACTGAGGGAGTGCCACACTGTCAGAGGGTCAATGCTGAGGGGTGCCGCACTTTCGGAGGTTCAGTACTGAGGGAGTGGCGCACTTTCGGAGGGTCAGTACTGAGGGAGTGCCGCACTGTCGGAGGGTCAGTACTGAGGGAGTGCTGCACTGTCGGAGGGTCAGTACTGAGGGAGTGCTGCACTGTCGGAGGGTCAGTACTGATGGAGGGCTGCAATGTCGGAGGGTCAGTACTGAGGGAGCGCTGCCCAATTGGAGGGTCAGTGCTGAGGGAGTGCTGCACTGTCTGCGGGTCAGTACTGAGGGAGTGCTGCACTGTCTGAGGGTCAGTACTGAGGGAGTGCTGCACTGTCGGAGGGTCAGTACTGAGGGATTGCTGCACTGTCCAAGGGTCAGTACTGAGGGAGTGCTGCACTGTCGGAGGGTCAGTACTGAGGGAGTGCTGCGCTGTCGGAGGGTCAGTACTGAGGGAGTGCTGCACTGTCGAAGGGTCAGTACTGAGGGAGTGGCGCACTTTCGGAGGGTCAGTACTGAGGGAGTGCCGCACTGTCGGAGGGTCAGTACTGAGGGAGTGCTGCACTGTCGGAGGGTCAGTACTGAGGGAGTGGCGCACTTTCGGAGGGTCAGTACTGAGGGAGTGCCGCACTGTCGGAGGGTCAGTACTGAGGGAGTGCTGCACTGTCGGAGGGTCAGTACTGAGGGAGTGCTGCACTGTCGGAGGGTCAGTACTGATGGAGGGCTGCAATGTCGGAGGGTCAGTACTGAGGGAGCGCTGCCCAATTGGAGGGTCAGTACTGAGGGAGTGCTGCACTGTCTGCGGGTCAGTACTGAGGGAGTGCTGCACTGTCTGAGGGTCAGTACTGAGGGATTGCTGCACTGTCCAAGGGTCAGTACTGAGGGAGTGCTGCACTGTCGGAGGGTCAGTACTGAGGGAGTGCTGCATTGTCAGAGGGTCAGTACTGAGGGAGTGCTGCGCTGTCGGAGGGTCAGTACTGAGGGAGTGCTGCACTGTCGAAGGGTCAGTACTGAGGGAGTGCCGCACTGTCGGATGGTCAGTACTGAGGGAGTGTTGCACTGTCGGATGTGCAGTACTGAGGGAGTGCTGCACTGTCGGACGTGCTGTCTTTCAGATGAGACACTAAACCGAGGCCCCTGTCTGCCCTCTCGGGCGAGTGTGAAAGATCCCACGGCCTCTATTTGGAGGAAGAGCAGGGGGGAGTGCTCACTAAAAAAACATATGATCACATAGCCGTTTGTGGGATCTTGCTGTGCACAAAGCGCCTGCCGCGTTCCTGACATTACAACAGAGGCTAAGCTTCGCATCAAGTCCTCCGTTGGCTGTGAAACTTTCAGGACATCCTGATGTGGGGCAAGGCACCGGAATCAGACGAAACTCCTCCCTCTGCGATCCCGAGCGATTCTCTCACCTTTGACCCACAGATACACCTTGAACATGGCTTCCCCGTGTGGGTTTTGAACCGAGCAGGATGCCATCACTCCCCCCTCATCCTGGGGTCTCATCAGGGTGAGGGAACCAGTCACCAGATGCCCATCTCTGACCTGCCAGGACACAAAACCTCCGTGTGTTTGGTTACCACTGATGTTGGCACTGGGCAGGTGCCAGGTGAGGTCTCCGGGTGGGTTGGAGTTGGCCACACAGACGCAGGTGACCCCCTCTGACCTCCGAGTGCACTCCGACCGCTGGGAAATCTCCGGCTTATCTGAGGAAGCATGAACAGAGCAGATTGGTTATCCTTTACTGCAGTTTGATCCAAATGCCACAACTATCGAGGGCTTTGGTGAGACTGCACTTGGAGCGCTGTGTACAGTGTTGGTCTCCTGAGCTAAGGAAGGATGTACTTTTCATTGAGTGACTGTCAGGAAGGATCACCAGGCTGATTCCTGGGATGTGAGCGGGGAGGGAGGTTTGTCCTATGAGGAGAGATGGAGGAGGCTGGGCCGATATTCTCTGGAGTTGAGGAGAATGAGAGGTGATCACGTTGAAACGTACAAAACCCTCGGAGGGTTTGACAGGCTCGGTGCAGAGAGGCTCTCCCCCCCCCACACAACCTCCCCACACCATTTTCAAGACAGGTGCAGCACGGGGTTAGATACAGAGTAAATCTCCCTCTACACTGTCCCCATCAAACACTCCCAGGACAGGTGCAGCACGGGGTTAGATGCAGAGTAAATCTCCCTCTACACCGTCCCCATCAAACACTCCCAGGACAGGTACAGCACGGGGTTAGATACAGCGTAAAGCTCCCTCTACACCGTCCCCATCAAACACTCCCAGGACAGGTGCAGCACGGGGTTAGATACAGAGTAAATCTCCCTCTACACTGTCCCCATCAAACACTCCCAGGACAGGTGCAGCACGGGGTTAGATGCAGAGTAAATCTCCCTCTACACTGTCCCCATCAAACACTCCCAGGACAGGTACAGCACGGGGTTAGATACAGAGTAAATCTCCCTCTACACCGTCCCCATCAAACACTCACAGGGCTCGTACAGCACGGGGTTAGATACTCTGTTATTAAAGGGACAGTGTGGAAGTGTGAGGTGCAGAATTCTTAAAGTGTACCCAGGAGAGCTTTTTAAAGCAACACGTAAAAGTCCTATAAGAGAGGGGGTGGAGTGGACTTAATTTTAGGGAACGAAGCTGGGCAAATGGCAGAAGTGTCAGTGGGGGAGCGTTTCGGTGATAGTGACCATAACTCAGTAACATTTAAGGTAGTTATGGAAAAGGACAAAGATGGACCGGAAATAAAGGACCTGAATTGGGGGAAGGCTGATTTCAACATGATAAGACAGGATCTGGCCAAATTGGACTGGGAGCAGCTACTTGCCGGAACGTCTACATCAGAGCAGTGGGAATCATTCAGAAAGGAAGTCATGAGAGTTCAGGGCCCACGCAGGCGTTACTTAAAAAAGAAATTTGGGGAGCAAAGAGGGGCCATGACATTTGGTAAATTGGATCCAAAATTGACTTTGTAGCAGGAAGCAGAGGGTGATGTTTGAAGGTTGTTTTTGTGACTGGAAACCTGTGTCCAGTGGTGTGCCACAGGGCTGGGTACTGGGTCCCTTGCTATTTGCAGTGTACATTAATGGTCTAGATGTGAATGTAGGAAGCATAATCAGTAAGTTTGCGGATGACACGAAAATTGGCGGGGTGGTATATAGCAAGGAGGAAAGCCTTAGATTACAGGACGATATAGATGGGCTGGGAAGGTGAGCAGAGCAGTGGCAAATGGAATTTAATCCAGATAAGTGTGAGGTGATGCATTTTGGGAGGACTAACACAGCAAGGGAATACACAATGAATGGTAGAACCCTAGGAAGTACTGAGGATCAGAGGGACCTTGGTGTACATGTCCATAGATCCCTGAAGGCAGCAGCACAGGTAGATAATGTGGTTAAGAAGGTATATGGAATACTTGCCTTTATTAGTCGAGGCATAGAATATAAGAGCAGAGGGGTTACGCTGGAATTGTATAAAATGCTGGTTAAGCCTCCCTATCTCTGTAACCTCCTCCAACCTCCTCCAACCCTTTCACCCCCCCTATCTCTGTAACCTCCTCCAGCCCCTACAACCCTCCCTATCTCTGTAACCTCCTCCAGCCCCTACACCCCTCCCTATCGCTGTAACCTCCTCCAGCCCCTACACCCCTCCCTATCGCTGTAACCTCCTCCAGCCCCTATAACCTTCCCTATCTCTGTAACCTCCAATTCCGGACTCTTGACCATTACCGGATGCTATCGCTCCACCATTGGCGGCCGTGCCTTCAGCTGCCTGGGGCCCTAAGCTCTGGAATTCCTTCCCTGATACTCTCCACCTCTCTCTCTGTCTCTCTCTCTCTCTCTTTGTTTCTCTCTCTCTCTTTCTCTCTCTCTCTCTCTCCCACCCCCTCCTTTAAGACATACCTCAAAGCTTGGCTTCTTTGACCGAGATTGTGGTTACCTGTGCCTGAGATCTCCTTACGTGTCTCCGTGATGGATCACGTGAATACCTCAGTAAAAATATAGATATCAGATAGAGTTCATATCTAACTTGGACGCTGTAGCTTAGAACTGAAGAAATGGCCACAGGCTAACAGGTGACCATTCTACTTTGGAAGCCATCATATACATGGGCAGAGCTGACCTTAATTAAAAACAGCTCGAGTGTAAATTAGAAACAGACAACATTACTTGGTGTGGTGGGAGCCATTGGAATACACTAGCATGCTTGCATTTATTCACCATTTAAAGACTGATTCACTCTCTGTGAAATTTGACAATGCATATTAATGATGTGTTTTTACCTAGAAGTGGCATCATTCCCCTTTTTTAATCCCTTTACTCGTTCATGGGATGGGGGCATATCTGGCATGTGTTGCCCATCCCTAATTGCCCTTGAACTGAGTGGCTCGCTCGGCCTTTTTCGAAGGGGCCATTCAGAGTCAACCACGCTGCTGCAGGTCTGGAGTCACGTGTAGGCCAGACCGGGTAAGGACAGAAACCAACCTCCGGCTTTTATTAGAACTCAGACGTCACCTTCTGCCATGGTGGGATTTAACACAGGTCCCCCTGAAGAATTACCCTGAGCCTCTGAACTGTTAGGGCCAGTTTCAATGCCATCACCACCATCGCCTCCCCAAGCCAAGGCCCAGTGGGGTCAGTGTTGGGACCCTTGCTCTTCCTGATACGTGTTTAATCGTCCTAGGCTGCGGCGTGCGGGGCTTGATTTCAAAATTTGCAGATGATACGTAGATTGAAAACTTCGCCAACCGTGACGAGGATAGTCTTGATCTTCAAGAGAGCATAAACGCAAGGGTGGATTGGGCAGCCAAGTGGGAGATGGAGCTCAATGCAGAGGAGCGTGAGGTGATTCATTTTGGCAGGAGGAATGTGAAAATAAAGAGAGAAACTCTAAAGGAGGTACAGGAACAGAGGGACCTCGGTATATATGTACCTAAGTCATTAAAGAAGGCAGGGCAGCTAATAAAACATCTAGTATCTTAGGCTTTATTGATAGGGGCATTGAATACATGAGTAAGGAAGTCATGTTGAACTGGTATAAGACACCAGTTAGGCCTCATCTGGAGTAGCGCGTCCAGTTCTGGGCGCCAGACTTGAGGAAGAAAGTGAAGACATTGGAGAGAGTAAAGAGGAGATTCACAAGAATGATTCCAGGGATGAAGAACTGTAGCTATGAGGTTAGACTGGAGAGGTTGGGACTGTTTTCCTTGGAGAAAAGAAGGCTGAGAGGAGACTTGATCGAGGCATTCAAGATCCTGAGGGGTATGGGCAGGGTAAAAATGGTGAGAAACTGTTCCCACTCAAGAGAGCATCAGGAACCAAGGGGGCACAGATTCAAAATAATTGGCAAAAGGAGTAAATGTGATGGGAGGAACAATTTTTTTTCACCCAGAGGGTGGTTGGAGTCTGGAACGAACTTCCAGAGAGGCTGGAGGAGGCAGGTTCGATCGAGATGTTGGACTGCTACCTGAAAGGAGAGAACGCACAAGGTGATGGGGATAAGGCAGGGGAGTGGGGCTGGGTGGAATGGTCTTTCAGATGGGCCGAGTGGCCTCCCTCTGCGCTGTATAGGTTCTGCGATCCTGTGATCCATTCTGAACATTTCGCTCAACGCGTCATGACAGACCGGTAGACTTTGAAAGCAGGATTGAACGCTGTTCAGACACATGGTGCAGATGTAAGAATGCTGTAAGAATGCGAATTTCACTACGGTGGGGGGGTGGGGAGAGCATCTTTCAAACAATCACTATGTTGCGTTAAACGTTTAAAATCGCTTTGTGAAAACATGGAAGCAACTGAAATTAATTAGGATTGATATTAGAATAAATATTAGGTGCGTTTTGACCGGATGACAGTCGGAGAGACTAGGAGCCGAGGGCACAGCCTCAGAGTAAAGGGAAGACCTTTTAGAACAGAGATGAGGAGAAACTCCTTTAGCCAGACAGTGGTGAATCGATGGAATTCATTGCCACAGAAGCCTGTGGAGGCCGGGTCATTGAGTGTGTTTAAGAGCGAGATAGATAGGTTCTTGGTTGGTAAGGGGATCAAAGGTGACGGGGAGAAGGCGGGAGAACGGGGTTGAGAAACCTATCAGCCCTGATTGAGTGGCGGAGCAGACTCGATGGGCCGAATGGCCTAATTTCTGCTCCCATGTCTTACGGACTGCTCACAGTGTTCATACGATAAGCCCATTCTCAACAGTTGCATTATCGTGAATCATAAGTGATAATTAAAAGGGAGGCGTTCGACGAAGGAGTCAGTAAGTTAGCTTCCAAGGGTATAAAGGTGCCAGCTTGCCCCTGGAAAATATGAAGTGTCGTAGGAGGCTTTCAGAAGTATTGAGAACCCTCCCAGGCTTCTCGGGTAGTCCAAGAGCCGGGCAGTTTGGAACAGTTTTACTGGACCTTCTGCTTGGGTAACTGAAACCCTCAGGGATTTAAGGTAACACTTTGCTTTCCATATTTGATGGGTATCCGAAAGAGATTTTTAGCCTGTAACATTGCATTTTTCACTGGATTCTATATCAGAACTAAGGCTACCCGCAATCTTGTACTTGTCCACTTCAAAGTTAATTGCATGTTAAATGGTTCTTTATTGAACCTGCAAATAAGTTAGTGGAATATAACATCTCACATAGTTTTTTCATTGAGCAGCTTAAGAATCCGCCTCCCTGTGCTTTCTGAAAGTGGGGAAATACAATTTTTGAAGAGATAACCACGCCACCCCATCCCACCCCTCCTCCCTCCTCCCCGCTTCCCCGGACCCTGATAAGATCCGGGTAATGATAATCTAAGTATTGCTGTAAAAGAAGAGACGTGTCGAAGGGTTTTGTCTTGCATTCATCAGGACACTTTTGCAAGAATACCAAAATAAGGCGGGGGGAGGAAAACAACAATTTATACTGCATGTGAAGAGAGTGCTGATTGGCTGGCTAGTGGGCTCTGATTGGTAGAGGCTGTGCCATGGAGAATGCACCAGTGATGGTGACAGACAGTTAAGTGCCAAGCATTGTTTGAGAGTTAAACCAGGCAGCTTGAACCTGATGGGTCAAGGCATTTGCCCCGAGGAATGAGTCAGTGAATGGCTGTAACTTATTCTGTTTAGCTGAAATTTCAAACAATGTTTGGCGGTGAACTGTCAGTCACCATCACTGGTGCAATCTCCATGGTAATGCCTCTACTAGTCGGAGCCCACTTGCCAACTGATCAGCACTCTCTTCGCATGCAGTATAAATTGTTGTTTCCCCCTCTCGCATTGACGTTCTTGCAAAGTATCCTGATGAGTGCAAGATGAAAAGCTTCTACATGTCCCTTTTCTCAGCAACACTCAAGTTCCGTGCTGCCGAACGATTATTAATGATAACCTAGCTGACAGATTACCGAATAGGCTCTCTGGAGGCAGGGAATATCACTCGATAGTCACCTTCCTTGGGGGAAGAGGTAGTTCACTCGCTCAAAACCCCCAGGCAAGTGTCTGTGCGAAATGGCTACGGTGAACTCAAGCGAGGCCGGTTATTTGGCGGGGGGGGGGTGTGGGGGGTGGAGTGGGGTGGTGCTCCTGATCCGAGTCAGCTTCCGCCCCAGAAGGGATTGGTTTTACAATCCACTTCAGCTTTTGGTCAAACATTGCTGGATCGCTGCTCCTCCCAAGTGCCTGGGGGACGTTTTAGTACATTAAAGGCATTTACATATAAATGTTGTTGAAGCGGGGGAGGGAAGGGAACACTTACACTCGGCGCTGATGAACAGGGGGCTTGAGTTGCTGGAGCCCAGCGCGTTCTCCGCTCTGCAGTAGAACCAGGTATCGTTGTCCCGCGTCACCGGGCCCAGGTTAACGGACGGGCTGTTTGTGATGACCTCGGTCCAGTTGTTGCTGTCAAGCCGGAACCAGCTGTAGTTGGTGACCGGTGGGTTACTTTTGCTGAAGCAGCTCAACGTGACGTTGTCTCCCTCTCTAATCGCAAGCTGCCCTCCGACCACCCTCACCGCCGTCTCCTTTGGGGAATCTGAAAGGTCGAGAACATGGGACTGAACAGAGCGGGAGCGTCAAGCGAGTAATGACTTCTACAGACTGGCCATGGTGATGGACATCAGCGGGAGTCTTGGAGTCTCGATAGGACAGTCACGGGCGACACCAAGTTTTGTGGACGCTGAGAGTTTAAATGGTTTTTGACTGGGGTGAGAAAGGGTTAACATCAGATGCGTACCCAATGCTGATGTAATGATGATGTCAGAGGCTGGGAATCCTGCGGCGAGTAACTCACCTCCTGACTCCCCAAAGCCTGTTAACCATCGACAAGGCACAAGTCAGGAGTGTGATGGGATACTCCCCACTTGCCTGGATGAGTGCAGCTCCCACAACACTCAAGAAGCTCGACACCGTCCAGGACAAAGCAGCCCCGCTTGATCGGCACCCCATCCACAAACATTCACTCCCTCCACCACCGACACACAGTAGCAGCAGTGTGTGTACCATCTACAAGATGCACTGCAGCAACTCACCAAGGCTCCTTCGACAGCACCTTCCAAACCCACGACCGCTACCATCTAGAAGGACAAGGGCAGCAGACACATGGGGAACACCCCCACCTGGAAGTTCCCCTCCAAGCCACTCACCATCCTGACTTGGAAATATATCACTGTTCCTTCACTGTCGCTGGGCCAAAATCCTGGAACTCCCTCCCTAACAGCGCCGTGGGTGTACCTACACCACAGGGACAAAATCCTGGAACTCCCTCCCTAACAGCACTGTGGGTGTACCTACACCACAGGGGACAAAATCCTGGAACTCCCTCCCTAACAGCGCTGTGGGTGTACCTACACCACATGGACAAAATCCTGGAACTCCCTCCCTAACAGCGCCGTGGGTGTACCTACACCACAGGGACAAAATCCTGGAACTCCCTCCCTAACAGCACTGTGGGTGTACCTACACCACAGGGACAAAATCCTGGAACTCCCTCCCTAACAGCACTGTGGGTGTACCTACACCACAGGGGACAAAATCCTGGAACTCCCTCCCTAACAGCGCTGTGGGTGTACCTACACCACAGGGGACAAAATCCTGGAACTCCCTCCCTAACAGCGCTGTGGGTGTACCTACACCACATGGACAAAATCCTGGAACTCCCTCCCTAACAGCGCCGTGGGTGTACCTACACCACACGGACAAAATCCTGGAACTCCCTCCCTAACAGCGCTGTGGGTGTACCTACACCACATGGACAAAATCCTGGAACTCCCTCCCTAACAGCGCCGTGGGTGTACCTACACCACACAGACAAAATCCTGGAACTCCCTCCCTAACAGCGCGGTGGGTGTACCTACACCACAGGGGACAAAATCCTGGAACTCCCTCCCTAACAGCGCTGTGGGTGTACCTACACCACAGGGGACAAAATCCTGGAACTCCCTCCCTAACAGCGCCGTGGGTGTACCTACACCACAGGGACAAAATCCTGGGACTCCCTCCCTAACAGCGCTGTGGGTGTACCTACACCACACGGGGACAAAATCCTGGAACTCCCTCCCTAACAGCTCCATGGGTGTACCTACACCACAGGGACAAAATCCTGGAACTCCCTCCCTAACAGCGCTGTGGGTGTACCTACACCACAGGGACTGCAACGGCTCAAGAAGGCAGCTCACCCACCACCTTCTCAAGGGGCAATTAGGGATGGGCAATAAATGCTGGGCCCAGCCAGCGAGGCCCACATCCCGGGAATGGTTAAAATAAACATAGTTGCGAAGTAAGAAGGATGTGGGTGAAGGAGAAGATTCAACCTCAGGCAAAGGCCCAAATGTGCAATCACATGACGGAGATAAGGGTCAAAGCCTTTGAGAAACTCCAGGCTGCAGCAGCAGACTGCAGGCAAGGGGATAATCCCCACCAGGCGCACCTACAGCCCAGGACCACAATAAGGCCTGAATGAGCGGGGGCAGGGGGTACAGATACACAGGTCACTCAAACTGGCCATTAAAAAAAAATGAAAAAGAGCATTCTTGTTCATTTCTGGTATCGAAAAGCAAAGACGGCCTCATCAATTTGGTTACATCACGCTTAGAGCACTGTTCGCAGTTCCAGTCTCCATATCCCTCGGTTAGACCACACTGGGAGCACTGTGTACAGTTCCGGTCTCCATATCCCTTGGTTAGACCACACTGGGAGCACTGTGCACAGTTCCGGTCTCCGTATCCCTTGGTTAGACCACACTGGGAGCACTGTGCACAGTTCCGGTCTCCATATCCCTTGGTTAGACCACACTGGGAGCACTGTGCACAGTTCTGGTCTCCATATACCTTGGTTAGACCACACTGGGAGCACTGTGCACAGTTCTGGTCTCCATATCCCTTGATGAGACCACACTGGGAGCACTGTTCACAGTTCCAGTCTCCATATCCCTTGGTTAGACCACACTGGGAGCACTGTGCACAGTTCTGGTCTCCATATCCCTTGATGAGACCACACTGGGAGCACTGTTCACAGTTGCAGTCTCCATATCCCTTGGTTAGACCACACTGGGAGCACTGTGCACAGTTCTGGTCTCCATATCCCTTGATGAGACCACACTGGGAGCACTGTTCACAGTTCCAGTCTCCATATCCCTTGGTTAGACCACACTGGGAGCACTGTGTACAGTTCCAGTCTCCATACCCCTTGGTTAGACCACACTGGGAGCACTGTGCACAATTCCAGTCTCCATATCCCTTGGTTAGACCACACTGGGAGCACTGTGCCCAGTTCCAGTCTCCATATCCCTTGGTTAGACCACACTGGGGGCACTGTGCACAGTTCTGGTCTCCATATCCCTTGATTAGACCACACTGGGAGCACTGTTCACAGTTCCAGTCTCCATATCCCTTGGTTAGACAACACAGGGAGCACTGTGCACAGTTCCGCTCTCCATACCCCTTGGTTAGACCACACTGGGAGCACTGTGCACAGTTCCAGTCTCCATAGCCCTTGGTTAGACCACACTGGGAGCACTGTGCACAGTCCCGGTCTCCATATCCCTTGGTTAGACCACACTGGGAGCACTGTGCACAGTTCCGGTCTCCATACTATAGAAAAGACATCGAGGCACTGGAGAATGTGAAAAGACCATTTACAAGGATGATCCCAGAACTGAGAGGTTATAACTATCAGAAAAGACTGATCAGGCTGGGTCTGTTTTCTCTAGAAAAGAGAAGGCTGAGGGGGGAGACCTGATCGAGGTCTTTAAAATGATGAAAGGGTTCCGATAGGGTAGATGTAGAGAAGGTGTTTCCACTTGTGGTTGAGACTAGAACTCGGGGCCATTGATAAAACATATTCACTAATAAATCCAATGGGGAATTCAGGAGAAACCTCTTTACCCAGGGAGTGGGGGAGAATGTGGGACTCGCTCCCACAGGGAGTGGTCGAGGTGAATAGTGTCGATGTGTTTAAGGGGGAAGCTGGATAAACACATGAGGGGGAGAGAAAGGAATAGAAGGATATGGGGATGGGGTGAGGTGGAGAGGGGGGTGGGGTGGGAGGAGGCTGGTGTGGGGAAGTAACACCAGCAGGGAGATGATGGGCCGAATGGCCTGTTTCTGTGCTGTGGGCATTGGGAAATCTTGGACACTTTCCACTGTACAGCTGTTCAGACTCGAGGTCAACTAAAAGTTTGAAGGCTGAGATTGATAGATTCTGGTTGGGTTCAGAGATTAGAAAGACCTGAGGCAAAGCTGGGGAATTGCAGTAAAGACTCAGATCAGCAGTGGTTTGATAGCACAGTGTAACAGGCTCGAGGGGGCTGAATGGGCCTCCTCCTGTTCCTGTGTAACAGGCTCGAGGGGGCTGAATGGGCCTCCTCCTGTTCCTGTGTAACAGGCTCGAGGGGGGGGCGCTGAACGGGCCTACACTCCTTCCGGAGCCGGTGAGTTTGGACACCGCCATTTTCTCAGCGCCAAATATCTTGACTTGGGAACCGCTCCAGCATCGTGCGTTGTAGATCCTGACGAAGAGGGGGAAGGGTACTCACATCTTACAGTGACAGCCACTGAAGTCCGATCCACACCGTGAGGGTTCACCGCCGTGCACTCATGCTTTCCGTCCTCCAGGTAGGTGACACTGTCGGCGCGCAGCCACAACTGGTTGCTCCCCACGCTGCTGTTCCGGAACACCCCGTTGACTTCCCAGGTCAGGTTGGAGGCCGGAACGCTTTCCACCGAGCAGAAGAGGGACAGCGGCAGCCCTTCGGTGGTCTCGAAGGAAGAGTTGGCAGCCGCGTTGTCTGTCAGGGCAATGGACAGGTTCCTCGGAGGGGCTGAGAAGGATAGAAGTGTTATCGACGCCCGGCTGGCTCTCTGCTCAACATTGAGACACCGCCCACCCTGTGTGGAGGAACCCGAACCTCACCCAGCCCAGCAGGAGGCCTTTCGGCCCATCGTTCCTGTGCCGGCTCTTTGGAAGGTCCATCCAATTAGTCCCCACTCTCCCCCCCACCCTCGCTCGTTCCCCCCCACAGACCTACAAATTGTTCCCCTTCGAGTATTTCTCCAATTCCCCCCCACTTTTTTTGAAAGTTCCTATTGAATCTGCTTCCACCGCCCTTTCAGGCAGTGCCTTCCAGATCACAACAACTCACAGGGTCAAAAAAAAATCCTCCTCATCTCCCCCCCTCTGGTCCCTTTTCCCCGATTCTCTTCAATCTGTGTCCCTCTGGTTACCGACCCTCCTGCCACTGGAAACACTTTCTCCTCATTGACTCTATCCTAACCCCCTCCTGATGTTGAACGTCCCGATTCAATCTCCCCCTTAACCTTCTCTGCTCCGAGGGAGAACGATCCCAGCTTCTCCCAGTCCCTCCACACGGACTGAAGTCGCCTCATCCCCTGGGAACCATCCCAGTAAATCTCCCTCCCCCACACCTCCCTCTCCAAGGTCCTGACATCCTTCCCAAAGGGCGCCTGGAATTGGACAGGAACCTCCAGCCATGTTCGCCTCCTTCAGCCTACGCAAGGCCCTGATTGGACCACACTTGGCGACACTGTGACCAATCCTGGGCTCCACAACTTAGGGGCAGAATTTTACCCCCTGTGGGTGGGTCGGGGTGGGGGGGGGAGGTGGGGGGTGGTGGGTGGGTGCGTGAGGAGTTCAGGAGGGGGCGTGTGGAGGCACAGCTCCGATCGGGGGAGGGGGGGGCCTCCATTTTACATGGACGGGCCAATTAAGTACCGCCCGTCGTAACATCCACTCACCTCCCTGAGGCTAAGTGCAGCCTCAGGGAGATTGGCTCCAAATTAAAAAAAAAAACGCTAAAAATAGACAAATAACATTTTCCCCGACATGCCCCCGCCCCCCACCCCCTCAGGTGACAATAGTAGGGACGCGTCGGTCACTCTTTAGTTAAACTTTTATTAAATATTTTAAAAGCCTACATGAAACATTAAAGCCCGTCGGCGGGGTTTCAGGCTTTTTCAGGTAGGCTCCCGGCCTACTTGCCAAGTTCAGGGGCAGGTCCGTTAATGGCGTTCGGGAGTTTGTGAGTGGCCCCGATCGGCCACTGCCGCCCTCCAGCCTCAACGTCCCGGCCTAGGCCGAGCTCTGGAGCAGGGTCCCTACGGACGCCAAACATCGCCTGTTTCTCTCTCCCCACTCAGATGCTGGCCGACCTGCTGAGTTTCTCCGGCGGTTTCCCTGTTTCCGGACGCAGAGCGGGCTTGCACTCCTTGGAATTTAGAAGGTTAAGGGGGAGGATTTGTCTGAGGATCTATTCTAGGGGGGGAGGCGCAGTTTTTTAAAGGGGGTAGATAGAGAGAAACTTGCTCCGCTGGTTGGGAATTGGGGTTGGGGGTGAGAGGTGCAGAGAAGCCTAAGAGTACAAAGAACAAAGAAGAGTACAGCAACAGGAACAGGCCCTTCGGCCCTCCAAGCCTGCGCCGATCATGTTGCCCGTCAGCTGAAGCATTATGCACTTCCTGGGGTCCGTATCCCTCTATTCCCATCCAGTTCATGTATTGCTCGAGCTGCCTCTCAAACACGACAATCGTGCCTGCTTCCGCCACCTCCTCTGGCAGCGAATTCCAGACACGGACGGGAGATGAGGAGAGAAGGTTGGAAACAATTCTTCACACAGAGGCTGGTAGGCACATGGAACTCTTTGCCTGGGGAGGGTGCGGGGTTGAGGAGGGGGTGTTGGGGGTGGGGGGGTTGCGGTGTGTGGGAGGTTGAAGGGGTGGTGGGTGAGCGGGAGGAGGACAGTAATTCATTTGCGATCCGGGGTGGCTGGATTTGTCCTTGACCACGGAATGGAGGGATACAGAGCCGAGATGGACGAATGGGGTTAAGATGCAGATCAGCATGCAGGATCACAGGGCCAAAGGGCATAAGACCAGAGGTCATAGGAGCAGAAATCAGGCCAATCGGCCCATCGAGTCTGCTCCGCCATTCAATCAGGGCTGATAGGTTTCTCAACCCCATTCTCCCGCCTTCTCCCTGTAACCTTTGATCCCCCCTTACCAATCAAGAACCTATCTATCTCGCTCTTAAATACACTCAATGACCCGGCCTCCACAACCTTCTGTGGCAATGAATTCCATCGATTCACCACTCTCTGGATAAAGAAGTTTCTCCTCATCTCTGTTCTAAAAGGTCTTCCCTTTACTCTGAGGCTGCGCCCTCGGGTCCTAGTCTCTCCTACTAATGGAGACATCTTCCCCACGTCCACTCTATCCAGGGCCTTTCAGTGTTCTGGAAGTTTCAATCAGATCCCCCCACCCCCCATCCTTCTAAACGCCATCGAGTATAGACCCAGAGTCCAAAGAGCAGGAGGTGGCCATTCCACCATTCAATAGGGTCATGGTTGATCTGACTGCGGCCTTAACTCCACACTCCTGTCCATCCCCAGTACCCCTCGACTCCCTCGCCGATCAAAAATCTGACTCGGCCCTGAATCTATTCAGTGACCCACCCTTCACCGCTCTCTGGGGAAGAGAATTACACAGGCTAGCGCCCCGCTGAGAGAGGGAATTCCTCCTCACAGAATCACACAGTACAGAAGAGGCCCTTCGGCCCATCGAGTCTGCACCAACATATGAGAAACACCTGACTTACCTACCTAATCCCATTTACCAGCACTTGGCCCATAGCCTTGAATGTTATGATGTGCCAAGTGCTCATCCAGGTACTTTTTAAAGGATGTGAGGCAACCCGCCTCCACCACCCTCCCAGGCAGCGCATTCCAGACCGTCACCACCCTCTGGGTAAAAAAGTTTTTCCTCACATCCCCCTTAAACTTCCTGCCCCTCACCTTGAACTTGTGGCCTCTCGTGACTGTCCCTTCAACTAAGGGGAGCAGCTGCTCCCTATCCACCCTGTCCGTGCCCCTCATAATCTTGTACACCTCGATCAGGTCGCCCCTCAGTCTTCTCTGCTCCAACCAAAACAACCCAAGTCTATCCAACCTCTCTTCATAACTTAACTGTTTCATCCCAGGCAACATCCTGGTGAATCTCCTCTGCACTCCCTCCAGTGCAATCACATCCTTCCTATAATGTGGTGACCAGAACTGCACACAGTACTCCAGCTGTGGCCTCACCAAGGTTCTATACAACTCCAACATGACCTCCCTACTTTTGTAATCTATGCCTCGATTGATAAAGGCAAGTGTCCCATATGCCTTTTTCACCACCCCACTAACATGCCCCTCCACCTTCAGAGATCTATGGACACACACCTCAAGGTCCCTTTGTTCCTCAGAACTTCCTAGTGTCATGCCATTCATTGAATACTTCCTTGTCAAATTACTCCTTCCAAAGTGTATCACCTCACACTTTTCAGGGTTAAATTCCATCTGCCACTTATCTGCCCATTTGACCATCCCGTCTATGTCATCCTGTAGCCCAAGACACTCAACCTCATTGTTAACCACCCGGCCAATCTTTGTGTCATCTGCAAACTTACTAATCCTACCCCCCACATAGTCATCTATGTTGTTTATATAAATGACAAATAATAGGGGACCCAGCGCAGATCCCTGTGGTACACCACTGGACACTGGCTTCCAGTCACTAAAGCATCCTTCTGTCATCACCCTCTGCCTCCTGCAACTAAGCCAATTTTGAATACACCTTATCAAATTTCCCAGTATCCCATGTGCATTTGCCTTCTTCATAAGTCTCCCAAGTGGGAACTTGTCAAAGGATTTGCTGAAATCCAAATAAACTACATCAACTGCACTACCCTCATCTACACATCTGGTCACCTCCTCAAAAAATTCAATCAAATATGTTAGGCCTGACCTCCCTCTGACAAAGCCATGCTGCCTAACCCTGATCGAACCTTGCCTCTCCAAGTGGAGATAGATTCTCTCCTTCAGAATTTTCGCCAATAGTTCCCCTCCCACTGACGTGAGACTCACTGGCCTGTAGATCCCTGGCTTCTCTCTACAACCCTTCTTAAATCCATCTTAAATGGGAAGCCCCCTGTTTTTAAACTGTGCCCCCCACCCCCTCGTTCTGGAATCCCCCAAAAGGAGGAACACCCTCTCAGCACCCACCCTGCCTCGCCCCTCCGACCCCTAGCCCCCAGGATCGTATATGTTTCACTTAGATCAGGCATGATCTTATTGAATGGTGGGACACGCTCAAGGGGCTGAAAGGCCTCCTCCTTGTTCCCATGTTCCAGATAACCATATGTCCAACCACAACGAGCTGCATTTATATAGCGCCTTTAAGGAAGCAAAACATCTCAAGGAGCTTCACTGGAGCAATTAGCAAACAATATCTGACCCCGAATCACACGAGATATTAGGGACAGGCAACCGAGACTCGGTCATGAGGTCAGTTTATAAATAGCGTCTTAAATGAAGAGAGAGAGAGAGAGAGATAGAGGGATGCGCGGGTTTAGGGAGGGAATTTCAGAGCTTAGGGCCCCCAGGCAGCTGAAGGCACGGCCGCCAATGGTGGAGCGATGGGAATCGGGGGATGGTCAAGAGGCCGGAATTGGAGGAGCGTAAAGATCTCGGAGGAGGTTACAGAGTTAGGGAGGGTTGTAGGGGCTGGAGGAGGTTACAGAGATAGGGAGGGTTGTAGGGGCTGGAGGAGGTTACAGAGATAGGGAGGGTGGATGGGGTGGAGGAGGTTACTGAGATAGGGAGGGTTGTAGGGGCTGGAGGAGGTTACAGAGATAGGGAGGGTGGATGGGGTGGAGGAGGTTACTGAGATAGAGAGGGTTGTAGGGGCTGGAGGAGGTTACAGAGATGGGGAGGGGTGTAGGGGCTGGAGGAGGTTACAGAGATGGGGAGGGTTGTAGGGGCTGGAGGAGGTTACAGAGATGGGGAGGGGTGTAGGGGCTGGAGGAGGTTACAGAGATGGGGAGGGTTGTAGGAGCTGGGATAGGTTACAGATATAGGGAGGGTGGAAGGGGTGGAGGAGGTTACAGAGATAGAGAGGATGGATGGGGTGGAGGAGGTTACAGAGATAGGGAGGATTAGGGGCCGGAGGAGGTTACAGAGATAGGGAGGGGTGTATGGGCTGGAGGGGGTTACTGAGATAGGGAGGGGACCGGGGGGATGGAGATGAAAACCAGGATGAACGTTCTATAATGGAGACCTTGTCAGACAGGAAGTCAATGTCGAGGGTTATGGGTGACAGGATCTGGTGTGAGTTAGGGACCCGGGGGGAGCAGAGTTTCAGGCGAGTGGAAGTTTCTGGAGGGTGGGAACAGAAGGTCTGGTAGGAGACCATTGGGAAGGTCACGTCTGTTGCAAAGGGGGAGGGATGGGGGGGGCGGTTTGAGGAACAGATTGGCAGGGTATATAAAGGTAATGTTACCGAGGTGGTAATCGGCAGCCTCTGTGACAGGGAAGGTATGTCTGAGGTCTCACTCTTCAACACAATATTACATTCCTGACTTACACTCAATTATGATGGTGACAGAGTGGTTCGATCTCCCAAACAGATTCACGGCAGAACAGGTATAGAATCCAGAGTCAGTGCCTGTCACTCCCCGGAGGTTCAGAGTTAGCATAGCAGAGGTTGTCCTGTTTAGAACTGACCCCTTTCTGGACCAAGTGATGTTGGACTCTGGGTAGCTATCGACAAGGCAGTCCAGTCCCAAAGAGTCGCCTTCCTGAACGCTAATTCTCCCCTCCATCGGTACAATCCTGGGTCCATCTGAGAAGGCAGAGCCGGGGTATGAGGGGGGAGAGATTTGTGGGGGTGAGGGAGAAGGATGGACCAGAGAGAGAGAGAGAGAGAGAAAAGGAAACATATTCAGTGACATTCTGTACATGAGCAGCAAATGGAAGAAGCAACGTGCATTACGAGAGAGGCTTTCACTGACTCACATAGTGACAGCGTAAAGGGAACTTTACTCTGTATCTAACCCCGTGCTGTACCTGTCCTGGGAGTGTTTGATGGGGACAGTGTAGAGTGAGCTTTACTCTGTATCTAACCCCATGCTGTACCTGCACTAGAAGTTTTTGATGGGGACAGTGTAGAGAGAGCTTTACTCTGTATCTAACCCCGTGCTGTACCTGTCCTGGGAGTGTTTGGTGCAGGGAAGCCTTTCCATGCTGCGGATCAGTGTTGAAAATCTCCCAGTCACACCATGCCTGTGTTGCAATGAGTGTCTGTATCGGGAGCTGAGCGCACTGCTCACTGTGGCTCCTGTCCCAGAGGGGATACTCACAGTTCACTGTGATGGTCACATTCTGTTCCACTCGCCCATAGGCATTCCAAGCTTCACAATAGTAATGGCCCTTGTCTTGATGGGTGATGTTGTTAATCTGCAGTGTCAGTGTTTCGTTCGCTGCTGACACCATGCTCTTGTTATTCCTGAGCCACAATACATTCGCAGTTGGGTTGCTGTGGACGATGCACTGAACGCTGACTGAATCCGACTCGTTCACTCTGACAGGCTTCATCCTTTCAATCTTCGGGCCATCTGAATGTCAAATTACAGAGGGTTACATCCAACTTCCCAGGAACAGGCCATTTGTCCCATCTACCCTGTGCTGGTGTCTCTGCCCCACACCAGCCTCCTCCCACCCTCCCAGCCCCCGTCTCCATCTCATCCCATCCCCATATCCTTCTACTCCTTTCTCCCCCTTGTGTGTTTATCCAGCTTATCCCTTAAACACATCGACACTATTCACCTCGACCACTCCCCGTGGGAGCGAGTCCCACATTCTCCCCACTCTCTGGGTAAAGAAGTTTCTCCTGAATCCCCCCATTGGGTTTATCAGTGACGATCTCATATCGATGGCCCCCTAGTTCTGGTCTCTCCCCCTTTGACAAGTGGAAACATCATCTCTATAAGACCATAAGATGTAAGAGCAGAAGGAGGCCATTCGGCCCATCGAGTCTGCTCTGCCATTCAATGAGACCATGGCTGACCTGATAATCCTCAACTCCACTTTCCTGCCTTTCCCCCCTAACCTTTGATTCCCTGATTGACTAAAAATCTGCCTTGAATATAATTAATGACCCAGCCTCTGCAGCTCTCTGCAGTAAAGAATTCCACACATTCACTAACCTCTGAGAGAAGAAACTCCTCCTCATCTCTGTCTTAAATGGGTGACCCCTTACTCTGAGATTATGCCCTCTGGTCCTAGACTCTCCCACAAGGGGAAACAACCTCTCAGCATCTACCCTGTCACGCTCCCTAAGAATCTTATACGTTTCAGTAAGGTCAGCTCTCATTCTACTAAACTCCAATGAGTACAGGCTCAACCTACTCAACCTCTCCTCATATGAAAATCCCTCATTACTGGGATCAACCTAGTGAACCTTCTCTGGACTGCCTCCAATGCCAGTACATCTTTCCTTAGATAAGGGGACCAAAACTGCTCACAGTATTCTGGGTGTGGTCTAACTAGTGTCCTGTATAGTTTTAGCAAGGCTTCCCTACTTTTATACTCCATTCCCTTTGAAATAAAGGCCAACATTCCACCTGCCTTCCCTGTTAACTCTTGAACTTGTATGTTAGCTTTTTGAGGACCCCCAAATTCCTCTACGCTTCAGCTTTCCAATGTCTTTCTCCATTGAAATAATATTCAGCTCCTCTATACATCCTGCCAGAGTGCAGAAGCTCACATTTTCCCACATTATATTCCATCTGCCAAGTTGATGCCCACTCACTGAACGTGTCTATGTCCCTCTGTAGACTCTTCGTGTCACCCTCACCACTTGCCATCCCATCTATTTTTGTGGCATCCGCAAACTTGGCGATAGTACATTAATTTCCCTCATCCAAGTCATTAATATATATTGTAAATAATTGTGGCCCCAGCACTGATCCCTGTGGCAATCCACAGGTTGCCATCCTGAAAATGCCCCCCTTATCCCAACTCAGTTAGCCAATCCTCTCTCCATGCTAATATACTACCCACAACACCATGGGCTCTTATCTTATTAAGTAGCCTTATATGTGGTACTTTATCGAATGCCTTTTGGAAATCCAAATATATTACATCTACTGGTTCCCCTTTATCTATCCTGTTTGTTACCTCCTAAAAGAATTCTAATAAATTTGTCATGCATGATTTCCCCTTCATGAAGCCTGTGTGTGATTAAATTATGCATTTCTAAATAGTCTGCTTTTACATCCTTTATAATGGACTCTAACATGTTCCCAATGACAGATGTTAAGCTAACTGGCCTATAGTTACCTGTTTGTTGTCTCCCTCCCTTTTTGAATATGGGTGTTACTTTGGCAGTTTTCCAATCCTCTGGGACATTCCCAGAATCTAAGGATTCTTGGTAAATTACTACCAGTACATCCACTATCTCTGTAGCTGTTTCCTTTAATATCCTAGGATGCAATCCATCAGGTCTAGTGGACCTATCAGCCTTTAGCACATGAGTTTCCCTAGTGCTTTTTCTCTAGTGATAGTTATTCTATTTATTTCCTCCCCCCACCCCCCTTGTGCCCCTTGATTATTTAGTATTTTTGGAATGCTATTAGTGTGTTCTACCATGAAGACTGATGCAAAGTATTAATTCAACTCCTCTGTCATTTCCTGGTTCCTCATTATTATTTCCCCATCCTAGTTCTCTAAGGGGCCTATGTTCACTTTGGTCTCTCTCTCCTTTGTTATATATTTACAGAAGCTCTTACTGTCTGTTTTTATATTATTTGCTAGTTTACCCTCAAAGTTTATTTTCTCCCTATTTATTATTTTTTGGTCATCTTTTGTTGGTTTTTAAAACGTTCCCAATCCTCTGGCTTACCACTAATCTTTGTCATATTGCATGTTTTTTCTTTCAATTTGATACACACCTTAACTTCTTTGGTTAACCATAGTTGGTTTATTGTCTTCCTACAATCCTTCTTCCTCACAGGGATATATCGTTGTTGTGAGTCATGAGCTATTTTCTTAAACATCAGCCATTATTCATCCACCATCTTTCCTGCTAAACCCCTTTCCCAGTCCACTCCAGACAACCCTGTCCTTATTCCTTTGTAGTTACACTTATTTAAGTCCAGCACAGTTGCTTCTGACCCAAGTTTCTCACTCTCAAACTTTACGTCTACCCTATCAAAACCCTTTCATCATTTTAAAGGTCCCTATCAGGATACTCCTCAGCCTTCTCTTTTCTCGAGGGAAAAGCCCCTGTCTGTTCAGTATGGCCCCATCAGATTGGAAAATGGCGAATGTGACTCCTCTACTCAAGAAAGGAGGGAGTCAGAAAGCAGGAAGCTACGGACCAATGTGCTTAATTAGCATTCCAATACTAAATAATCAAGGGGCAAAAGTGGGGGAGGAAATAAATATGATTTGTCAACATGGTTCTGTGAAAGGGAAATCACGTTTGACTAATTTATTGGAGTTCTTTGAAGCAGTGACAAGTAATGTGGGTAAAGGGGAATCTGTGGATGTGCTGGACTTAGATTTCCGAAGGCATTTGAGAAGGTGCCACATCAAAGATCACTACGCAAAATAAGAGCTCACGGTGTAGGGGAGTAACATATTAGCATGGATAGAGGTTTGGCTAGCTAACAGGGAACAGAGAGTAGGCATAAATGGGTCATTTTCAGGTTGGCAAGATGTGACGAGTGGAGTGTCACAGGGATCAGCGCTGGGGCCTCAACAGTTTACAATTTATAACGTTGACTTGGATAAAGGGACTGAATGTAGAGTTGCTGAGTTTGCTGATGACACAAAGGTAGGTAGGAAAGTAAGTTGTGAAGAGGACATGAGGAGTCTGCAAGGGGATTGGATAGGCTAAGTGGAATGGGTAAAAAAATTGGCAGATGGAGCATAAGGTGGGAAAAAGTGAACTCGTCCACTTTGGCAGGAAGAATAGAAAAGTAGCAAATGATCTAAATGGAGAGAGATTGCAGAACTTTAAGGTACGGAGGGATCTGGGTGTCCTAGTACATGAATCACAAAAAAGTTAGTATGTAGGAGCAGCAAATGATCAGGAAGGCAAGTAGAATGTTGTCATTTATTGCGAGGGGAATGGAGTATAAAAGTAGGGACGTTTTGCTAAAGTTGCACAGGGCGTTGGAGAGACCACACCTGGGGAACTGTGCACAGTTTTAGTCTCCTTATTTTAGAAAGGATAGCAATGTGTTAGAAACAGCTTAGAGGAGATTCACTCGACTGACATCTTGAATTTTGCGGGGTGTGGGATGAGGAGGATTATCCTATGAGGAAGGGTTGGACAGGTTGGGCCTGTACCCATTGGAGTTTAGAAGAATGAGGGGTGACCTTATTGAATCGTATAAGATCCTGACGGGGCTTGACCAGGTGGATGCTGGGTGGATGTTTTCCCCACGTGGGAGAGCCTAAGACCAGGGGACACAGTTTAACATATGAACAAGGAGCACTAGGCCATTCAGCCCCTCGAGTCTGCTCCGCCATTTAATAAGATCATGGCTGATCTGATAGTAACCTGAATCTACATCCCACCTACCGCCAGTAACCTATCACCCCCTTGCTTACCAAGAATCTATCCAGCTCTGCCTTAAAAATATTCAAAGCTTTCACCAGCTTTTGAGGGAGACGGTTCCAAAGACTCTCAACCCTCTGAGAGGAAACATTTTCTCCTCATCTCTGTCTTAAATGAGTGACCCCTTATTTATAATCAGTGACCCCTAGTTCTAGCTTCTTCCACAAGAGGAAACATCCTCCCCACATCCACCCTGTCAAGACCCCTCAGGATCTTAAATCTCTCAATCAGGTCTCCTCTTCCTCTGCTAAATTCCAATGGGTACAAGTCTAACTTGTCCAGCCCGTCCTCATAAGACAACCCGCCCATTCCTGGTGTTGGTCCAATAAACCTTCTCTGAACTGCTCCTGATGCATTTACACCTTTCCCTAAATAAGGAGGCCAATACTGAACACAAAGCTCCAGATGTGGTCTCCCCAGCCCCCTGTATAACTGAAGTGTAACCTCCCTACTTTTGGATTCAATGCCCCTCACAGTAAATGATAACATTCTATTCGCTTTCCGAATTACCTGCTGTTCCTGCACACTAACCTTTTGTGATTCATGCACTAGGACACCCAGACCCCTCTGAATCTCAGAGCTCTGCAATCTCCCACCATTTAGATAATAAGCTACTTTTTTTATTCTCCCTGTCAAAATGGACAGTTTCACATTTTCCCATGTTATGTTCCATTTGCCAGACCTTTGCCCAGTCACTTAAACTCTCCACATCTTAGGTTCTACCACAAGAGGAAACATCCTCCCTCCCCACGTCCACCCTGTCAAGACCCTTCAGGAAGTTTCAATCAAGTCGCCTTTTACTCTTCTAAACTCCAGCGGATATAAATGGGTCTCCCATTTAAGGCAGAGATGAGGAGAAGCATTTTCTCTCAGAGGCTGTGAGACTTTGGTGGAGGCAGGGTCCTTGAACATTTTTAAGGCTGCATTAGATAGGCTCTTGACTGACGAGGGGGTCAAAGGTTATGGGGGGTAGACAGGAAAGCAGAGTTGAGGCCACAATCAGATTAGCCATGATTTTACTGAAACAATGGAGCAGGTTAGAGGGGCTGAATGGCCTACACTTGCACCTGATTTACACATTCTCCCCACTCTCTGGGTAAAGAAGTTTCTCCTGAGTTCCCCCATTGGGTTTATCAGTGATGATCTTATATCGATGGCCCCTAGTTCTGGTCTCACTCCGACAAGTGGAAACATCTTCTCTACCTCGACCCTATCGAAACCCTTTCATCATTTTAAAGACCTCAATCAGGTCTCCCCCTCAGGCTTCACTTTTCTAGCGAGAAGAGCTCCAGCCTGTTCAGTTTTTCCTGATAATTGTAACCTCCCAGTTATTTCTGCAAATCTTCTCTTTCGCCCATCCTCGAACAACACCCTGATATCATTTTTCTGATAATATGGAATTCAGAACTATGAACTGTGCTCGTACACGGTCTAATCACAGCATACAGAGGGCAGAATGTGTACAGAGCACCAAGCTTGGTTCAAGAGGCCAGAACTTGGAGAGCAGAGAAAGGACAGAAGGTTGGAGGGTCTGGAGGAGGTGACAGAGATAGGGAAGGTCGTAGGGGCTGGAGGAGGTTACAGAGATAGGGAGGGTTATTGGGGCTGGGGGAGGTTACAGAGATAGGGAGGGTTGTAGGGGCTGGAGGAGGTTACAGAGATAGGGAGCGTTGTAGGGGCTTGAGGAGGTTACTGAGATAGGGAGGGTTGTAGGGGCTTGAGGAGGTTACTGAGATAGGGAGGGTTGTAGGGGCTGGAGGAGGTTACAGAGATAAGGAGGATTGTAGGGGCTAGAGGAGGTTACAGAGATAGGGAGGGTTGTAGGGGCTGGAGGAGGTTACAGAGATGGGGAGGGTTGTAGGGGCTGCAGGAGGTTACAGAGATAAGGACGGTTGAAGGGGCTGGAGGAGGTTACAGAGATAGGGAGGGTTACAGGGGCTGGAGGAGGGTACAGTGATAGGGAGGGTTAAGGGGTGGGAAGAGGTTACAGAGATAGGGAGGGTTGTAGGGGCTGGAGCAGGTTACAGAGATAGGGAGGATTGTAGGGGCTGGAGGACGTTACGGGGATAGTGAGTGTTGTAGGGGCTGGAGGAGGTTACAGAGATAGACAGGGTTGTAGGGTCTTGAGCAGGTTACAGAGATAGGGAGGGTTATTGGGGCTGGAGAAAGTTATAGCAGTAGGGAGGATGATAGTTGTTGGAGGAGGTTACAGAGATACAGAGGGTTACAGAGGCTGGAGGAGGTTACAGAGATAGGGAGGGTCGTAGGGGCTGGAGGAGGTTACAAAGATAGGGATGGGTGTAGGGGCTGGAGGAGGTTACAGAGATAGGGAGGGTTGATAGCTGTTGGAGGACATTACAGAGAAGTGGAGGGTTATAGGGGCTGGAGGAGGTTACAGAGATAGGGAGAGTTGTAGGGGCTGGAGGAGGTTACAGAGTTTGGGAGGGTCGTAGGGGCTGGAGGAGGTTACAGAGATAGGGATGGGTGTAGGGGCTGGAGGATGTTACAGAGATAGGGACAGTTGTAGGGGCTGGAGGAGGTTACAGAGATTGGGAGGGTCATAGGGGCTGGAGGAGGTTACAGAGATAGGGATGGGTGTAGGGTATGGAAGATGTTACAGAGATAGGGAGGGTTGTAGGGGCTGGAGGAAGTTACGGGGATAGGGAGTGTTGTAGGGGCTGGAGGAGGTTACAGAGATAGGGAGGGTTACAGGGGCTGGAGTAAGGTACAGAGATAGGGAGGGTTTAAGTTCTGGAAGAGGTTACAGAGATAGGGAGGGTTGTAGGGACTGGAGAAGGTTGCAGAGATAGGGAGGGTTGTAGGGGCTGGAGGTGGTTACAGAGATAGGAATGGGTGTAGGGACTGGAGGAGGTTACAGAGATAAGGAGGGTTGGAGGGGCTGGAGGAGGTTACAGAGATTGGGAGGGTCGTAGTGGCTGGAGTAGGGTACAGAGAGAGGGAGGATTTAAGGGGCTGGAAGAGGTTACAGAGATAGGGAGGGTTGCAGGGGCTGGAGGAGGTTACAGAGATTGGGAGGGTCGTAGGGGATGGAAGATGTTACAGAGATACGGAGGGTTGTAGAGGCTGGAGGAGGTTACAGAGATAGGGAGGGTTACATGGGCTGGAGTAGGGTACAGAGATAGGGAGGGTTTAAGTTCTGGAAGAGGTTACAGAGATAGGGAGGGTTGTAGGGGCTGGAGATGATTGCAGAGATAGGGAGGGTTGTAGGGGCTGGAGGTGATTACAGAGATAGGAATGGGTGTAGGGACAGGAGGAGGTTACAGAGATAAGGAGGGTTGGAGGGGCTGGAGGAGGTTACAGAGATTGGGAGGGTCATAGGGGCTGGAGTAGGGTAAAGAGATAGGGTGGATTTAAGGGGCTGGAGGAGGTTACAGAGATAGGCAGGGTTGTCGGGGCTTGAGCAGGTCACAGAGATAGGGAGGGTTGGATGTGCTGGAGGAGGTTACAGAGTTAGGGAGGTTTATTGGGGCTGGAGAAATTTATAACAGTAGGGAGGATGATAGTTGTTGGAGGAGTTTACAGAGATACAGAGGGTTACAGGGGCTGGAGGAGGTTACAGAGATACAGAGGGTTATTGGGGCTGGAGGAGTTTACAGAGATAGAGAGGGTTGGATGTGCTGGAGGAGGTTACAGAGTTAGGGAGGTTTATTGGGGCTGTAGAAATTTATAACATTAGGGAGGATGATAGTTGTTGGAGGAGTTTACAGAGATACAGAGGGTTACAGGGGCTGGAGGAGGTTACAGAGATACAGAGGGTTATTGGGGCTGGAGGAGTTTACAGAGATAGAGAGGGTTGGATGTGCTGGAGGAGGTTACAGAGTTAGGGAGGTTTATTGGGGCTGTAGAAATTTATAGCAGTAGGGAGGATGATAGTTGTTGGAGGAGGTTACAGAGATACAGAGGGTTTAAGGGGCTGGAGGAGTTTACAGAGATAAGGAGGGTTGTAGGGGCTGGAGGAGGTTACAGAGATAGGAAGGGGTGTAGGGATTGGAGGAGGTTACAGTAATAGGGAGGTGCGTAGGATGTTACAGTGATAGGAAGGGTTGTACGGGCTGGGGGAGGTTACAGCAATAGGGAGTGCTGTAGGGGCTGGTGGTGGTTACAGTGATAGAGAGGGTTGTAGGGGTTGGAGGAGGTTACAGAGATAGGGAGGGTTATAGGGACTGGAGGAGGTTACAGAGATAGGGAGGGTTGTAGTTGATGGAGGAGGTTACAGAGATAAGGAGTGTTGTAGGGACTGGAGGAGGTTACAGAGATAGGGAGGGGTGTAGGGTCTGGTGGAGGTTACAGAGATAGGGAGGGTTACAGGAGCAGGAGGAGGTAACAGAAATAGGGAGGATTTTAGGGGCTGGAGCAGGTTACAGAGATAGGGAGGGTTCTAGGGGCTGGAGGAGGTTACAGAGATAGGGAGGATTGTAGCGGCCTGAGGAGGCTACTGAGATAGGGAGGGTTACAGGAGCTGGAGGAGGTTACAGAGATAGGGAGGGTTACAGGGACTGGAGGAGGTTACAGAGATAGGGAGGGTTACAGGGACTGGAGGAGGTTACAGAGATAGGGAGGGATGTAGGGGCTGGAGGAGGTTACAGAGATAGGGAGGGCTGTAGGGGCTGGAGGAGGTTATAGAGATAGGGAGGGTTGTAGGTGCTGGAGGAGGTTACAGAGATTGGGAGGGTTGTCGGGGCTGGAGGATTTTACAGAGATTGGGAGTGTTGTAGGGGCTGGAGGAGTTCACAGAGATAGGGAGGGTTGAAGGGGCTGGAGGAGGTTACAGAGATAAGGAGGGTTGAAGGGGCTGGAGGAGGTTACAGAGATAGGGATGGTTGTAGGTACTGGAGGAGGTCACAGAGATTGGGAGGATTGTAGGGGCTGGAGGAGGTTACAGAGATAAGCAGGGTTGGAGGGGCTGGAGGAGGTTACAGAGATAGGAAGGTGTGTAGGCGCTGGAGGAGTTTATGGCGATATGGAGTGTTGTAGGGGCTGGATGAGGTTACAGAGATAGGGAGGGTTGTAGGTACTGGAGGAGGTTACAGCGTTTGGGTGGATTGTAGGGGCTGGAGGAGTTTGTGGGGATAGGGAGTGTTGTAGGGGCTGGAGGAGGTTACAGAGAAAGGCCGGGTTGTAGGGGCTTGACCAGGTTACAAAGATAGGAAGGGTTATTGGTGCTGGAGAAAGTTATAGCAGTAGGGAGGATGATAGTTGTTGGAGGAGTTTACAGAGATAGGAATGTGTGTAGGGGCTGGAGGAGTTCACAGAGATAGGGAATGTTGTAGGGGCTGGAGAAGGTTACAGAGATAGGGACGGTTGAAGGGGCTGGACGAGGTTACAGAGATAAGGAGGGTTGAAGGGGCTGGAGGAGGTTACAGAGATAAGCAGGGTTGGAGGGGCTGGAGGAGGTTACAGAGATAGGAAGGTGTGTAGGCGCTGGAGGAGGTTATGGGGATAGGGAGTGTTGTAGGGGCTGGAGGAGGTTACAGAGATAGGGAGGGTTGTAGGTACTGGAGGAGGTTACAGAGATAGGGAGGATTGTAGGGGCTGGAGGAGGTTGTGGGGATAGGGAGTGTTGTAGGGGCTGGAGGAGGTTACAGAGATAGGCCGGGTTGTAGGGGCTTGACCAGGTTACAGAGATAGGAAGGGTTATTGGGGCTGGAGAAAGTTATAGCAGTAGGGAGGATGATAGTTGTTGGAGGAGGTTACAGAGATACAGAGGGTTTAAGGGGCTGGAGGAGTTTACAGAGATAAGGAGGGTTGGAGGGGCTGGAGTAGGTTACAGTTTTAGGAATGTTTGTAGGGGCTGGAGGAGGTTACAGAGATAAGGAGTGTTGTAGGGGCTGGAGGAGGTTACAGAGATAGGAAGGGGTGTAGGGATTGGAGGAGGTTACAGTAATAGGGAGGTGTGTAGGATGTTACAGTGATAGGAAGGGTTGTACGGGCTGGGGGAGGTTACAGCAATAGGGTGTGCTGTAGGGGCTGGAGGAGGTTACAGAGATAGAGAGGGTTGTAGGGGTTGGAGGAGGTTACAGTGATAGGAAGGGTTGTACGGGCTGGGGGAGGTTACAGCAATAGGGTGTGCTGTAGGGACTGGAGGAGGTTAGAGAGATAGGGAGGGTTATAGGGACTGGAGGAGGTTACAGAGATAGGGAGGGTTGTAGTTGATGGAGGAGGTTACAGAGATAAGGAGTGTTGTAGGGACTGGAGGAGGTTACAGAGATAGGGAGGGGTGTAGGGTCTGGTGGAGGTTACAGAGATAGGGAGGGTTACAGGAGCAGGAGGAGGTAACAGAAATAGGGAGGATTTTAGGGGCTGGAGCAGGTTACAGAGATAGGGAGGGTTCTAGGGGCTGGAGGAGGTTACAGAGATAGGGAGGATTGTAGCGGCCTGAGGAGGCTACAGAGATTGGGAGGGTTACAGGAGCTGGAGGAGTTTACAGAGATAGGGAGGGTTACAGGGACTGGAGGAGGTTACAGAGATAGGGAGGGTTACAGGGACTGGAGGAGGTTACAGAGATAGGGAGGGATGTAGGGGCTGGAGGAGGTTACAGAGGTAGGGAGGGCTGTAGGGGCTGGAGGAGGTTATAGAGATAGGGAGGGTTGTAGGTGCTGGAGGAGGTTACAGAGATTGGGAGGGTTGTCGGGGCTGGAGGAGGTTACAGAGATTGGGAGTGTTGTAGGGGCTGGAGGAGTTTACAGAGATAGGAATGTGTTTAGGGGCTGGAGGAGTTCACAGAGATAGGGAATGTTGTAGGGGCTGGAGAAGGTTACAGAGATAGGGAGGGTTGAAGGGGCTGGAGGAGGTTACAGAGATAAGGAGGGTTGAAGGGGCTGGAGGAGGTTACAGAGATAAGCAGGGTTGGAGGGGCTGGAGGAGGTTACAGAGATAGGAAGGTGTGTAGGCGCTGGAGGAGTTTATGGCGATAGGGAGTGTTGTAGGGGCTGGAGGAGGTTACAGAGATAGGGAGGGTTGTAGGTACTGGAGGAGGTTACAGAGATAGGGAGGATTGTAGGGGCTGGAGGAGGTTGTGGGGATAGGGAGTGTTGTAGGGGCTGGAGGAGGTTACAGAGATAGGCCGGGTTGTAGGGGCTTGACCAGTTTACAGAGATAGGAAGGGTTATTGGGGCTGGAGAAAGTTATAGCAGTAGGGAGGATGATAGTTGTTGGAGGAGTTTACAGAGATACAGAAGGTTACAGGGGCTGGAGGAGGTTTCAGATAGAGGGAGGGTTATTGGGGCTTGAGGAGGTTACAGAGATAGAAAGGGTTGAAGGGGCTGGAGAAAGTTATAGGGATAGGGAGTGCGATAGCTGTTGGAGGAGTTTACAGAGAAGTGGAGGGTTATAGGGGCTGGAGGATGTTACAGAGATAGGGAGAGTTGTAGGTGCTGGAGGAGGTTACAGAGATAGAGAGGTTTATAGGGGCTGGAGGAGGTTACAGAGATAGGGAGGGTTGTAGGTGCTGGAGGAGGTTAGAGAGATAGGTAGAGTTGTAGGGGCTGGTGGAGGTTACAGGGATATGGATGTATGTAGGGGCTGGAGGAGGTTACAGAGATAGGCAGGGTTGTCGGGGCTTGAGCAGGTTACAGAGATAGGGAGGGTTATTGGGGCAGAAGGTGGTTACAGAGATAGAAAGGGTTGGAGGGGCTGGGGAAAGTTATATGAATATAGAGTGTGATAGCTGTTGGAGGAGGTTACAGAGAAGTGGAGGGTTATAGGGGCTGTAGTTGGTTACAGAGATAGAGAGGGTTGTAGGGTCTGGAGGAGGTTAGAGAGATAGGGAGAGTTGTAGGGGCTGGTGGAGGTTACAGGGATATGGATGTATGTAGGGGCTGGAGGAGGTTACAGAGATAGGCAGGGTTGTCGGGGCTTGAGCAGGTTACAGAGATAGGGAGGGTTGGATGTGCTGGAGGAGGTTACAGAGTTAGGGAGGTTTATTGGGGCTGTAGAAATTTATAGCAGTAGGGAGGATGATAGTTGTTCGAGGAGGTTACAGAGATACAGAGGGTTTAAGGGGCTGGAGGAGTTTACAGAGATAAGGAGGGTTGTAGGGGCTGGCGGAGGTTACAGAGATAGGAAGGGGTGTAGGGATTGGAGGAGGTTACAGTAATAGGGAGGTGCGTAGGATGTTACAGTGATAGGAAGGGTTGTACGGGCTGGGGGAGGTTACAGCAATAGGGAGTGCTGTAGGGGCTGGTGGTGGTTACAGAGATAGAGAGGGTTGTAGGGGTTGGAGGAGGTTACAGAGATAGGGAGGGTTATAGGGACTGGAGGAGGTTACAGAGATAGGGAGGGTTGTAGTTGATGGAGGAGGTTACAGAGATAAGGAGTGTTGTAGGGACTGGAGGAGGTTACAGAGATAGGGAGGGGTGTAGGGTCTGGTGGAGGTTACAGAGATAGGGAGGGTTACAGGAGCAGGAGGAGGTAACAGAAATAGGGAGGATTTTAGGGGCTGGAGCAGGTTACAGAGATAGGGAGGGTTCTAGGGGCTGGAGGAGGTTACAGAGATAGGGAGGATTGTAGCGGCCTGAGGAGGCTACTGAGATAGGGAGGGTTACAGGAGCTGGAGGAGGTTACAGAGATAGGGAGGGTTACAGGGACTGGAGGAGGTTACAGAGATAGGGAGGGTTACAGGGACTGGAGGAGGTTACAGAGATAGGGAGGGATGTAGGGGCTGGAGGAGGTTACAGAGATAGGGAGGGCTGTAGGGGCTGGAGGAGGTTATAGAGATAGGGAGGGTTGTAGGTGCTGGAGGAGGTTACAGAGATTGGGAGGGTTGTCGGGGCTGGAGGATTTTACAGAGATTGGGAGTGTTGTAGGGGCTGGAGGAGTTCACAGAGATAGGGAGGGTTGAAGGGGCTGGAGGAGGTTACAGAGATAAGGAGGGTTGAAGGGGCTGGAGGAGGTTACAGAGATAGGGAGGGTTGTAGGTACTGGAGGAGGTTACAGAGATTGGGAGGATTGTAGGGGCTGGAGGAGGTTACAGAGATAAGCAGGGTTGGAGGGGCTGGAGGAGGTTACAGAGATAGGAAGGTGTGTAGGCGCTGGAGGAGTTTATGGCGATATGGAGTGTTGTAGGGGCTGGAGGAGGTTACAGAGATAGGGAGGGTTGTAGGTACTGGAGGAGGTTACAGAGATTGGGAGGATTGTAGGGGCTGGAGGAGGTTGTGGGGATAGGGAGTGTTGTAGGGGCTGGAGGAGGTTACAGAGAAAGGCCGGGTTGTAGGGGCTTGACCAGGTTACAGAGATAGGAAGGGTTATTAGTGCTGGAGAAAGTTATAGCAGTAGGGAGGATGATAGTTGTTGGAGGAGTTTACAGAGATAGGAATGTGTGTAGGGGCTGGAGGAGTTCACAGAGATAGGGAATGTTGTAGGGGTTGGAGAAGGTTACAGAGATAGGGACGGTTGAAGGGGCTGGACGAGGTTACAGAGATAAGGAGGGTTGAAGGGGCTGGAGGAGGTTACAGAGATAAGCAGGGTTGGAGGGGCTGGAGGAGGTTACAGAGATAGGAAGGTGTGTAGGCGCTGGAGGAGGTTATGGGGATAGGGAGTGTTGTAGGGGCTGGAGGAGTTTACAGAGATAGGGAGGGTTGTAGGTACTGGAGGAGGTTACAGAGATAGGGAGGATTGTAGGGGCTGGAGGAGGTTGTGGGGATAGGGAGTGTTGTAGGGGCTGGAGGAGGTTACAGAGATAGGCCGGGTTGTAGGGGCTTGACCAGGTTACAGAGATAGGAAGGGTTATTGGGGCTGGAGAAAGTTATAGCAGTAGGGAGGATGATAGTTGTTGGAGGAGGTTACAGAGATACAGAGGGTTTAAGGGGCTGGAGGAGTTTACAGAGATAAGGAGGGTTGGAGGGGCTGGAGTAGGTTACAGTTTTAGGAATGTTTGTAGGGGCTGGAGGAGGTTACAGAGATAAGGAGTGTTGTAGGGGCTGGAGGAGGTTACAGAGATAGGAAGGGGTGTAGGGATTGGAGGAGGTTACAGTAATAGGGAGGTGTGTAGGATGTTACAGTGATAGGAAGGGTTGTACGGGCTGGGGGAGGTTACAGCAATAGGGTGTGCTGTAGGGGCTGGAGGAGGTTACAGAGATAGAGAGGGTTGTAGGGGTTGGAGGAGGTTACAGTGATAGGAAGGGTTGTACGGGCTGGGGGAGGTTACAGCAATAGGGTGTGCTGTAGGGACTGGAGGAGGTTAGAGAGATAGGGAGGGTTATAGGGACTGGAGGAGGTTACAGAGATAGGGAGGGTTGTAGTTGATGGAGGAGGTTACAGAGATAAGGAGTGTTGTAGGGACTGGAGGAGGTTACAGAGATAGGGAGGGGTGTAGGGTCTGGTGGAGGTTACAGAGATAGGGAGGGTTACAGGAGCAGGAGGAGGTAACAGAAATAGGGAGGATTTTAGGGGCTGGAGCAGGTTACAGAGATAGGGAGGGTGGATGGGGTGGAGGAGGTTACTGAGATAGGGAGGGTTGTAGGGGCTGGAGGAGGTTACAGAAATAGGGAGGGTTGTAGGGGCTGGAGGAGGTTACAGAGATAGGGAGGTTTGTAGGGGCTGGAGGAGGTTACAGAGATAGGGAGGGTTGTAGGGGCTGGAGGAGGTTACAGAGATAGGGAGGGTTGTAGGGGCTGGAGGAGGTTACAGAGATTGGGAGGGTTGTTGGGGCTGGAGGAGTTTACAGAGATAGGAATGTGTGTAGGGGCTGGAGGAGTTTACAGAGATAGGGAATGTTGTAGGGGCTGGAGAAGGTTACAGAGATAGGGAGGGTTGAAGGGGCTGGACGAGGTTACAGAGATAAGGAGGGTTGAAGGGGCTGGAGGAGGTTACAGAGATAGGGAGGGTTGTAGGGGCTGGAGGTGGTTACAGAAGTAGGGAGGGTTGTAGGGGCTGGAGGAGGTTACGGGGATAGGGATGGTTGTAGGGGCTGGACGAGGTTACGGTGTTAGGGAGTGTTGTAGGGGCTGGAGGAGGTTACAGAGATAGGGAGGGTTGTAGGGGCTGGAGGAGGTTACAGAGTTAGGCAGGGTTGTAAGGGCTGGAGGAGGTTACAGAGATAGGCCGGGTTGTAGGGGCTTGAGCAGGTTACAGAGATAGGGAAGTTATTGGGGTTGGAGAAAGTTATAGCAGTAGGGAGGATGATCGTTTTTGGAGGAGGTTACAGAGATACAGAGGGTTACAGGGGCTTGAGGAGGTTACAGAGATAGGGCGGGTTATTGGGGCAGAAGGTGGTTACAGAGATAGAAAGGGTTGGAGGGGCTGGGGAAAGTTATATGAATATAGAGTGTGATAGCTGTTGGAGGAGGTTACAGAGAAGTGGAGGGTTATAGGGGCTGTAGTTGGTTACAGAGATAGAGAGGGTTGTAGGGTCTGGAGGAGGTTACAGAGATAGGCAGGGTTGTAGGGGCTTGAGCAGGTTATAGAGATAGGGAGGGTTGGATGTGCTGGAGGAGGTTACAGAGTTAGGGAGGTTTATTGGTGCTGGAGAAATTTATAACAGTAGGGAGGATGATAGTTGTTGGAGGAGTTTACAGAGATACAGAGGGTTACAGGGGCTGGAGGAGGTTACAGAGATAGGGAGGGTTATTGGGGCTGGAGGAGTTTACAGAGATAAGGAGGGTTGGAGGGGCTGGAGGAGGTTACAGAGTTAGGAATGTTTGTAGGGGCTGGAGGAGGTTACAGAGATAAGGAGGGTTGGAGGGGCTGGAGGAGGTTACAGAGTTAGGAATGTTTGTAGGGGCTGGAGGAGGTTACAGAGATAGGGAGGGTTGTAGGGGTTGGAGGAGGTTACAGAGATAAGGAGGGTTGTAGGGGCTGGAGGAGGTTACAGAGATTGGAAGGGGTGTAGGGATTGGAGGAGGTTACAGTGATAAGGATGTGTGTAGGATGTTACAGTGATAGGAAGGGTTGTAGGGGCTGGAGGAGGTTACAGCGATAGGGAGTGTTGTAGGGGCTGGAGGAGGTTACAGAGATAGAGAGGGTTGTAGGAGTTGGAGGAGGTTACAGAGATAAGGAGGGTTGTAGTTGATGGAGGAGGTTACAGAGATAGGGAGTGTTGTAGGGCTGGAGGAGGTTACAGAGATAGGGAGGGTTGGATGTGCTTGAGGAGGTTACAGAGATAGGGAGGTTTATTGGGGCTGGAGAAAGTTATAGCAGTAGGGAGGATGATAGTTGTTGGAGGAGGTTACAGAGATACAGGGGGTTACAAGGGCTGGAGGAGGTTACAGAGATAGGGAGGGTTACAGCGGCTGGAGGAGGTTACAGAGATAGGGAGGGTTGGAGGGGCTGGAGGAGGTTACAGAGCTAGGAATGCCTGTAGGGGCTGCAGGAGGTTACAGAGATAAGCAGGGTTGGAGGGGCTGGAGGAGGTTACAGAGATAGGAAGGTGTGTAGGGACTGGAGGACATTACAGTTATAGGGAGGGGTGTAGGAGCTGGAGGATGTTACAGTAATAGTGAGGGTTGTACGGGCTGGAGGAGGTTACAGCCATATGGAGTGTTGTAGGGGCTTGAGGAGATTACAGAGATAGGGAGGGTTATAGGGGCTGGAGCAGGTTACAGAGATAGGGAGAGTTGTAGGGGCTGGAGGAGGTTACAGAGATAGAGAGGTTTGTAGGGGCTGGAGGAGTTTACAGTAATAGTGAGTGTTGTACGGGCTGGAGGAGGTTACAGCAATAGGGAGTGTTGTAGGGTTGGAGGAGGTTACAGATAAGTGGAGGGTTATAGGGGCTGGAGCAGGTTACAGAGATAGGGAGAGTTGTAGGGGCTGGAGGATGTTACAGAGATAGAGAGGTTTGTAGGGGCTGGAGGAGGTTACAGAGATAGGGAGGGTTGTAGGTGCTGGAGGAGGTTACAGAGAGATGGAGTGTTGTAGGGTCTGGAGGAGGTTACAGGGATAGGGATGTATGTAGGGGCTGGAGGAGGTGATAGAGATAGGCAGGGTTGTAGTGACTTGAGCAGGTTACAGAGATAGGGAGGGTTGGATGTGCTGGAGGAGGTTACAGAGTTAGGGAGGTTTATTGGAGCTGGAGAAATTTATAACAGTAGGGAGGATGATAGTTGTTGGAGGAGTTTACAAAGATACAGAGGGTTACAGGGGCTGGAGGAGTTTACAAAGATAGGGAATGTTGTAGGGGATGGAGGAGGTTACAGAGATAGGGAGTGTTGTAGGGGCTGGAGGATTTTACAGAGATAGGGAGGGTTGTAGGGCCTGGTGGAGTTTACAGAGATAGGGAGGGCTGTAGGGGCTGGAGGAGTTTACAGAGATAGGGAGGATTACAGGAGCAAGAGGAGGTAACAGAGATAGGGAGGGTTGTAGGGGCTAGAGGAGGTTACAGAGATAGGGAGAGTTCTAGGGACTGCAGGAGGTTACAGAGATAGGGAGGGTTACAGGAGCAAGAGGAGGTAACAGAGATAGGGAGGGTTGTAGGGGCTGGTGGAGGTTACAGAGATAGGGAGGGTTGTAGGGCCTGGTGGAGTTTACAGAGATAGGGAGGGTTACAGGAGCAAGAGAAGGTAACAGAGATAGGGAGGGTTGAAGGGGCTGGAGGAGTTTACAGAGATAAGAAGTGTTTTGGGGACTGGAGGAGTTTACAGAGATATGGAGGATTGTAGGGGCTGGAGGAAGTTATGGGGATAGGAATTGTTGTAGGGGCTGGAGGAGGTTACAGAGATAGGCCGGGTTGTAGGGGCTTGACCATGTTACAGAGATAGGAAGGGTTATTGGGGCTGGAGAAAGTTATAGCAGTAGGGAGGATGATAGTTGTTGGATGAGTTTACAGAGATACAGAAGGTTACAGGGGCTGGAGGAGTTTTCAGATAGAGGGAGGGTTATTGGGGCTTGAGGAGGTTACAGAGATAGAAAGGGTTGAAGTGGCTGGAGAAAGTTATAGGGATAGGGAGTGTGATAGCTGTTGGAGGAGTTTACAGAGAAGTGGAGGGTTATAGGGGCTGGAGGATGTTACAGAGATAGGGAGAGTTGTAGGGGCTGGAGGAGGTTAGAGAGATAGAGAGGTTTATAGGGGCTGGAGGAGGTTACAGAGATACGGAGGGTTGTAGGTGCTGGAGGAGGTTACAGAGATAGGGAGAGTTGTAGGTGCTGGAGGAGGTTACAGAGACAGAGAGGTTTGTAGGGGCTGGAGGAGGTTACAGAGATAGGGAGGGTTGTAGGTGCTGGAGGAGGTTACAGAGAGAGGGAGTGTTGTAGGGTCTGGAGGAGGTTACAGGGATAGGGATGTATGTAGGGCCTGGAGGAGGTTACAGAGATAGGCAGGGTTGTAGGGGCTTGAGCAGGTTACAGAGATAGGGAGGGTTGGATGTGCTGGAGGAGGTTACAGAGTTAGGGAGGTTTATTGGGGCTGGAGAAATTTATAACAGTAGGGAGGATGATAGTTGTTGGAGGAGTTTACAGAGATACAGAGTGTTACAGGGGCTGGAGTAGGTTACAGAGATACAGAGGGTTATTGGGGCTGGAGGAGTTTACAGAGATAGAGAGGGTTGGATGTGCTGGAGGAGGTTACAGCGTTAGGGAGGTTTATTGGGGCTGTAGAAATTTATAGCAGTAGGGAGGATGATAGTTGTTGGAGGAGGTTACAGAGATACAGAGGGTTACAGGGGCTGGAGGAGGTTACAGAGATAGGGAGGGTTTAATGGGCTGGTGGAGTTTACAGAGATAAGGAGGGTTGGAGGGGCTGGAGTAGGTTACAGTTTTAGGAATGTTTGTAGGGGCTGGAGGAGGTTACAGAGATAAGGAGGGTTGTAGGGTTCTGGTGGAGGTTACAGAGATAGGAAGGGGTGTAGGGATTGGAGGAGGTTACAGTGATAGGGAGGTGTGTAGGATGTTACAGTGATAGGAAGGGTTGTACGGGCTGGGGGAGGTTACAGCAATAGGGAGTGCTGTAGGGGCTGGAGGTGGTTACAGAGATAGAGAGGTTTGTAGGGGTTGGAGGAGGTTACAGTGATAGGGAGGGTTATAGGGACTGGAGGAGGTTACAGAGATAGGGAGGGTTGTAGTTGATGGAGGAGGTTACAGAGATAAGGAGTGTTGTAGGGACTGGAGGAGGTTACAGAGATAGGGAGGGATGGATGTGCTGGAGGAGGATACAGAGATAGGGAGGGTTATAGGGACTGGAGGAGGTTACAGAGATAGGGAGGGTTGTAGTTGATGGAGGAGGTTACAGAGATAGGCAGGGTTGTAGGGACTGGAGGAGGTTACAGAGATAGGGAGGGTTGGATGTGCTGGAGGAGGTTACAGAGTTAGGGAGGTTTATTGGGGCTGGAGAAAGTTATAACAGTAGGGAGGATGATAGTTGTTGGAGGAGTTTACAGAGATAGGGAATGTAGTAGGGAATGGAGGAGGTTACAGAGATAGGGAGTGTTGTAGGGGCTGGAGGAGGTTACAGAGATAGGGAGGATTGTAGCGGCCTGAGGAGGTTACAGAGATAGGGAGGGTTACAGGAGCAAGAGGAGGTAACAGAGATAGGGAGGGTTGTAGGGGCTGGAGGAGGTTACAGAGATAGGGAGAGTTCTAGGGACTGCAGGAGGTTACAGAGATAGGGAGGGTTACAGGAGCTGGAGGAGTTTACAGAGATAGGGAGGGTTGTAGGGGCTGGAAGAGGTTACAGAGATAAGAAGTGCTTTGGGGACTGGAGGAGTTTACAGAGATATGGAGGATTGAAGGGTCTGGAGGAGGTTATGGGGATAGGGAGTGTTGTAGGGGCTGGAGGAGGTTACAGAGATAGGCCGGGTTGTAGGGGCTTGACCAGGTTACAGAGATAGGCAGGGTTGTCGGGGCTTGACCAGGTTACAGAGATAGGGAGGGTTGTAGGTGCTGGAGGAGGTTACAGAGAGAGGGAGAGTTGTAGGGGCTGGAGGAGGTTACAGAGATAGGCAGGGTTGTCGGGGCTTGAGCAGGTTACAGAGATAGGGAGGGTTGGATGTGCTGGAGGAGGTTACAGAGTTAGGGAGGTTTATTGGAGCTGGAGAAATTTATAACATTAGGGAGGATGATAGTTGTTGGAGGAGTTTACAGAGATAGAGATGGTTACAGGGGCTGGAGGAGGTTACAGAGATAGGGAGGGTTATTGGGGCTGGAGGAGTTTTCAGAGATAGAGATGGTTACAGGGGCTGGAGGAGGTTACAGAGATAGGGAGGGTTATTGGGGCTGGAGGAGTTTTCAGAGATAGAGAGGGTTGGATGTGCTGGAGGAGGTTACAGAGTTAGGGAGGTTTATTGGGGCTGTAGAAATTTATAGCAGTAGGGAGGATGATAGTTATTGGAGGAGGTTACAGAGATACAGAGGGTTTAAGGGGCTGGAGTTTACAGAGATAAGGAGGGTTGGAGGGGCTGGAGTAGGTTACAGTTTTAGGCATGTTTGTAGGGGCTGGAGGAGGTTACAGGGATAAGGAGGGTTGTAGGGGCTGGAGGAGGTTACAGAGATAGGGAGGGTTATAGGGACTGGAGGAGGTTACAGAGATAGGGAGGGTTGTAGTTGATGGAGGAGGTTACAGAGATAAGGAGTGTTGTAGGGACTGGAGGAGGTTACAGAGATAGGGAGGGGTGTAGGGTCTGGTGGAGGTTACAGAGATAGGGAGGGTTACAGGAGCAGGAGGAGGTAACAGAAATAGGGAGGATTTTAGGGGCTGGAGCAGGTTACAGAGATAGGGAGGGTTCTAGGGGCTGGAGGAGGTTACAGAGATAGGGAGGATTGTAGCGGCCTGAGGAGGCTACTGAGATAGGGAGGGTTACAGGAGCTGGAGGAGGTTACAGAGATAGGGAGGGTTACAGGGACTGGAGGAGGTTACAGAGATAGGGAGGGTTACAGGGACTGGAGGAGGTTACAGAGATAGGGAGGGATGTAGGGGCTGGAGGAGGTTACAGAGATAGGGAGGGCTGTAGGGGCTGGAGGAGGTTATAGAGATAGGGAGGGTTGTAGGTGCTGGAGGAGGTTACAGAGATTGGGAGGGTTGTCGGGGCTGGAGGAGGTTACAGAGATTGGGAGTGTTGTAGGGGCTGGAGGAGTTTACAGAGATAGGAATGTGTTTAGGGGCTGGAGGAGTTCACAGAGATAAGGAGGGTTGAAGGGGCTGGAGGAGGTTACAGAGATTGGGAGGGTTGTCGGGGCTGGAGGAGGTTACAGAGATAGGAAGGTGTGTAGGCGCTGGAGGAGTTTATGGCGATAGGGAGTGTTGTAGGGGCTGGAGGAGGTTACAGAGATAGGGAGGGTTGTAGGTACTGGAGGAGGTTACAGAGATAGGGAGGATTGTAGGGGTTGGAGGAGGTTGTGGGGATAGGGAGTGTTGTAGGGGCTGGAGGAGGTTACAGAGATAGGCCGGGTTGTAGGGGCTTGACCAGTTTACAGAGATAGGAAGGGTTATTGGGGCTGGAGAAAGTTATAGCAGTAGGGAGGATGATAGTTGTTGGAGGAGTTTACAGAGATAGGAATGTGTGTAGGGGCTGGAGGAGTTCACAGAGATAGGGAATGTTGTAGGGGCTGGAGAAGGTTACAGAGATAGGGAGGGCTGTAGGGGCTGGAGGAGGTTATAGAGATAGGGAGGGTTGTAGGTGCTGGAGGAGGTTACAGAGATTGGGAGGGTTGTCGGGGCTGGAGGAGGTTACAGAGATTGGGAGTGTTGTAGGGTCTGGAGGAGTTACAGAGATAGGAATGTGTGTAGGGGCTGGAGGAGTTCACAGAGATAGGGAATGTATGGGGCTGGAGAAGGTTACAGAGATAGGGAGGGTTGAAGGGGCTGGAGGAGGTTACAGAGATAAGGAGGGTTGAAGGGGCTGGAGGAGGTTACAGAGATAAGCAGGGTTGGAGGGGCTGGAGGAGGTTACAGAGATAGGAAGGTGTGTAGGCGCTGGAGGAGTTTATGGCGATAGGGAGTGTTGTAGGGGCTGGAGGAGGTTACAGAGATAGGGAGGGTTGTAGGTACTGGAGGAGGTTACAGAGATAGGGAGCATTGTAGGGGCTGGAGGAGGTTGTGGGGATAGGGAGTGTTGTAGGGGCTGGAGGAGGTTACAGAGATAGGCCGGGTTGTAGGGGCTTGACCAGGTTACAGAGATAGGAAGGGTTATTGGGGCTGGAGAAAGTTATAGCAGTAGGGAGGATGATAGTTGTTGGAGGAGTTTACAGAGATAGGAATGTGTGTAGGGGCTGGAGGAGTTCACAGAGATAGGGAATGTTGAAGGGGCTGGACGAGGTTACAGAGATAAGGAGGGTTGAAGGGGCTGGAGGAGGTTACAGAGATAAGGAGGGTTGAAGGGGCTGGAGGAGGTTACAGAGATAAGCAGGGTTGGAGGGGCTGGAGGAGGTTACAGAGATAGGAAGGTGTGTAGGCGCTGGAGGAGGTTATGGGGATAGGGAGTGTTGTAGGGGCTGGAGGAGGTTACAGAGATAGGGAGGGTTGTAGGTACTGGAGGAGGTTACAGAGATAGGGAGGATTGTAGGGGCTGGAGGAGGTTGTGGGGATAGGGAGTGTTGTAGGGGCTGGAGGAGGTTACAGAGATAGGCCGGGTTGTAGGGGCTTAACCAGGTTACAGAGATAGGAAGGGTTATTGGGGCTGGAGAAAGTTATAGCAGTAGGGAGGATGATAGTTGTTGGAGGAGTTTACAGAGATACAGAAGGTTACAGGGGCTGGAGGAGGTTTCAGATAGAGGGAGGGTTATTGGGGCTTGAGGAGGTAACAGAGATAGAAAGGGTTGAAGGGGCTGGAGAAAGTTATAGGGATAGGGAGTGTGATAGCTGTTGGAGGAGTTTACAGAAAAGTGGAGGGTTATAGGGGCTGGAGGATGTTACAGAGATAGGGAGAGTTGTAGGTGCTGTAGGAGGTTAGAGAGATAGAGAGGATTATAGGGGCTGGAGGAGGTTACAGAGTTAGGAATGTTTGTAGGGGCTGGAGCAGGTTACAGAGATAGGGAGGGTTCTAGGGGCTGGAGGAGGTTACAGAGATAGGGAGGATTGTAGCGGCCTGAGGAGGCTACTGAGATAGGGAGGGTTACAGGAGCTGGAGGAGGTTACAGAGATGGGGAGGGTTACAGGGACTGGAGGAGGTTACAGAGATAGGGAGGGTTACAGGGACTGGAGGAGGTTACAGAGATAGGGAGGGATGTAGGGGCTGGAGGAGGTTACAGAGATAGGGAGGGCTGTAGGGGCTGGAGGAGGTTATAGAGATAGGGAGTCTTGTAGGTGCTGGAGGAGGTTACAGTGATTGGGAGGGTTGTAGGGGCTGGAGGAGGTTACAGAGATTGGGAGGGTTGTTGGGGCTGGAGGAGTTTACAGAGATAGGAATGTGTGTAGGGGCTGGAGGAGTTTACAGAGATAGGGAATGTTGTAGGGGCTGGAGAAGGTTACAGAGATAAGGAGGGTTGAAGGGGCTGGAGGAGGTTACAGAGATAGGGAGGGTTGTAGGGGCTGGAGGTGGTTACAGAAATAGGGAGGGTTGTAGGGGCTGGAGGAGGTTACGGGGATAGGGATGGTTGTAGGGGCTGGACGAGGTTACGGTGTTAGGGAGTGTTGTAGGGGCTGGAGGAGGTTACAGAGATAGGGAGGCTTGTAGGGGCTGGAGGAGGTTACAGAGTTAGGCAGGGTTGTAAGGGCTGGAGGAGGTTACAGAGATAGGCCGGGTTGTAGGGGCTTGAGCAGGTTACAGAGATAGGGAGGGTTGTAGGGGCTGGAGATGGTTACAGAAATAGGGAGGGTTGTAGGGGCTGGAGGTGGTTACAGAGATAGGGAGGGTTGTAGGGGCTGGACGAGGTTACGGTGTTAGGGAGTGTTGTAGGGGCTGGAGGAGGTTACAGAGATAGCGAGGGTTGTAGGGGCTGGAGGAGGTTACAGAGTTAGGCAGGGTTGTAGGGGCTGGAGGAGGTTACAGAGATAGGCCGGGTTGTAGGGGCTTGAGCAGGTTACAGAGATAGGGAAGTTATTGGGGCTGGAGAAAGTTATAGCAGTAGGGAGGATGATCGTTTTTGGAGGAGGTTACAGAGATACAGAGGGTTACAGGGGCTTGAGGAGGTTACAGAGATAGGGCGGGTTATTGGGGCTGAAGGTGGTTACAGAGATAGAAAGGGTTGGCGGGGCTGGGGAAAGTTATAGGAATATTGAGTGTGATAGCTGTTGGAGGAGGTTACAGAGAAGTGGAGGGTTATAGGGGCTGTAGTTGGTTACAGAGATAGAGAGGGTTGTAGGGTCTGGAGGAGTTTCCAGAGATAGGGAGTGTTGTAGGGGCTGGAGGAGGTTACAGAGAAGTGGAGGGTTATAGGGACTGGAGGAGGTTACAGAGATAGGGAGAGTTGTAGGGGCTGGAGGATGTTACAGAGATAGAGAGGTTTGTAGGGGCTGGAGGAGGTTACAGATATAGGGAGGGTTGTAGGGGCTGGAGGAGGTTACAGAGATATGGAGAGTTGTAGGGGCTGGAGTAGGTTACAGAGATAGGAAGGTGTGTAGAGGCTGGAGGAGGTTAAAGAGATAGGGAGGGTTGTAGGTACTGGGGGAGGTTACAGTGATAGGGAGGTGTGTAGGATGTTACAGTGATAAGAAGGGTTGTACGGGCTGGAGGCGGTTACAGCGATAGGGAGTGTTGTAGGGGCTGGAGGAGGTTACAGAGATAGAGAGGGTTGTAGGGGTTGGAGGAGGTTACAGAGATAGGGAGAGTTATAGGGACTGGAGGAGGTTACAGAGATAGGGAGAGTTGTAGTTGATGGAGGAGGTTACAGAGATAGGGAGTGTTGTAGGGACTGGAGGAGGTTACAGAGATAGGGAGGGTTGGATGTGCTTGAGGAGGTTGCAGAGATAGGGAGGTTTATTGGGGCTGGAGAAAGTTATAGCAGTAGGGAGGATGATAGTTGTTGGAGGAGGTTACAGAGATACAGGGGGTAACAGGGGCTGGAGGAGGTTACAGAGATAGGGAGGGTTTAATGGGCTGGAGGAGTTTACAGAGATAAGGAGGGTTGGAGGGGCTGGAGGAGGTTACAGAGCTAGGAATGGGGGTAGGGGCTGCAGGAGGTTACAGAGATAAGCAGGGTTGGAGGGGCTGGAGGAGGTTACAGAGATAGGAAGGTGTGTAGGGACTGGAGGACGTTACAGTGATAGGGAGGGGTGTAGGAGCTGGAGGATGTTACAGTAATAGTGAGGGTTGTACGGGCTGGAGGAGGTTACAGCGATAGGGATTGTTGTAGGGGCTTGAGGAGATTACAGAGATAGGGAGGGTTCTAGGGGCTGGAGGAGGTTACAGAGATAGGGAGGGTTGTAGGGGCTGGAGGAGGTTACAGAGATAGAGAGGTTTTTAGGGGCTGGAGGTGGTTACAGAGATAGGGAGGGTTCTAGGTGCTGGATGAGGTTACAGAGAGAGGGAGTGTTGTAGGGTCTGGAGGAGCTTACGAGGATAGGGATGTATGTAGGGGCTGGAGGAGGTTACAGAGAGAGGGAGAGTTGTAGGGGCTGGAGGAGGTTACAGAGATAGGCAGGGTTGTCGGGGCTTGAGCAGGTTACAGAGATAGGGAGGGTTGGATGTGCTGGAGGAGGTTACAGAGTTAGGGAGGTTTATTGGGGCTGGAGAAATTTATAACAGTAGGGAGGATGATAGTTGTTGGAGGAGTTTACAGAGATAGGGAGTGTTGTAGGGGATGGAGGAGGTTACAGAAATAGGGAGTGTTGTAGGGGCTGGAGGAGGTTACAGAGATAGGGAGGGTTGCAGGGGCCTGTGGAGTTTACAGAGATAGGGAGGGTTACAGGAGCTGGAGGAGGTAACAGAGATAGGGAGGGTTGTAGGGGCTGGAGGAGGTTACAGAGATAGGGAGGGTTCTAGGGACTGCAGGAGGTTACAGAGTTAGGGAGGGTTACAGGAGCTGGAGGCGGTTACAGAGATAGGGAGGGTTGTAGGTACTGGAGGAGGTTACAGAGTTTGGGAGAATTGTAGGGGCTGGAGGAGCTTATGGGGATAGGGAGTGTTGTAGGGGCTGGAGGAGGTTACAGAGATAGGCCGGGTTGTAGGGGCTTGACTACGTTACAGAGATAGGAATGGTTATTGGGGCTTTAGAAAGTTATAGCAGTAGGGAGGATGATAGTTGTTGGAGGAGTTTACAGAGATACAGAAGGTTACAGGGGCTGGAGGAGGTTTCAGATAGAGGGAGGGTTATCGGGGTTTGAGGAGGTTACAGAGATAGAAAGGGTTGAAGGGGCTGGAGAAAGTTATAGGGATAGGGAGTGTGATAGCTGTTGGAGGAGTTTACAGAGAAGTGGAGGGTTATAGGGGCTGGAGGATGTTACAGAGATAGGGAGAGTTGTAGTGGCTGGAGGAGATTACAGAGATAGAGAGGTTTATAGGGGCTGGAGGAGGTTACAGAGATAGGGAGGGTTGTAGGTGCTGGAGGAGGTTAGAGAGATAGGGAGAGTTGTAGGGGCTGGAGGAGGTTACAGAGATAGAAAGGTTTGTAGGGGCTGGAGGAGGTTACAGAGATAGGGAGGGTTGTAGGTGCTGGAGGAGGTTACAGAGATAGGCCGGGTTGTAGGGGCTTGACCAGGTTACAGAGATAGGAAGGGTTATTGGGGCTGGAGAAATTTATAACAGTAGGGAGGATGATAGTTGTTGGAGGAGTTTACAGAGATACAGAGCGTTACAGGGGCTGGAGGAGGTTACAGAGATACAGAGGGTTATTGGGGCTGGAGGAGGTTACAGAGATAGAGAGGGTTGGATGTGCTGGAGGAGGTTACAGAGTTAGGGAGGTTTATTGGGGCTGTAGAAATTTATAGCAGTAGGGAGGATGATAGTTGTTGGAGGAGGTTACAGAGATACAGAGGGTTACAGGGGCTGGAGGAGGTTACAGAGATAGGGTGGGTTTAAGGGGCTGGAGGAGTTTACAGAGATAAGGAGGGTTGGAGGGGCTGGAGTAGGTTACACTTTTAGGAATGTTTGTAGGGGCTGGAGGAGGTTACAGAGATAAGTAGGGTTGTAGGGGCTGGAGGAGGTTACAGAGATAGGAAGGGGTGTAGGGATTGGAGGAGGTTACAGTAATAGGGAGGTGTGTAGGATGTTACAGTGATACGAAGGGTTGTACGGGCTGGGGGAGGTTACAGCAATAGGTAGTGCTGGAGGGGCTGGAGGAGGTTACAGTGATAGATAGGGTTGTAGGGGCTGGAGGAGGTTACAGTGATAGAGAGGGTTGTAGGGGTTGGAGGAGGTTACAGAGATAGGGAGGGTTATAGGGACTGGAGGAGGTTACAGAGATAGGGAGGGTTGTAGTTGATGGAGGAGGTTACAGAGATAAGGAGTGTTGTAGGAACTGAAGGAGGTTACAGAGATTGGGAGGGGTGTAGGGTCTGGTGGAGTTTACAGAAATAGGGAGGGTTACAGGAGCAGGAGGAGGTAACAGAAATAGGGAGGATTTTAGGGGCTGGAGCAGGTTACAGAGATAGTGAGGGTTCTAGTGGCTGGAGGAGGTTACAGAGATAGGGAGGATTGTAGCGGCCTGTGGAGGTTACAGAGATAGGGAGGGTTACAGGAGCTGGAGGAGGTTACAGAGATAGGGAGGGTTACAGGGACTGGAGGAGGTTACAGAGATAGGGAGGGTTACAGGGACTGGAGGAGGTTACAGAGATAGGGAGGGTTACAGGGACTGGAGGAGGTTACAGAGATAGGGAGGGATGTAGGGGCTGGAGAAGGTTACAGAGATAGGGAGGGCTGTAGGGGCTGGAGGCGGTTATAGAGATAGGGAGGGTTGTAGGTGCTGGAGGAGGTTACAGAGATTGGGAGGGTTGTAGGGGCTGGAGGAGGTTACAGAGATTGGGAGTGTTGTAGGGGCTGGAGGAGGTTACAGAGATAGGGAGGGTTACGGGGGCTGGAGGAGGTTACAGAGATAGGGAGGGTTACAGGGGCTGGAGGAGGTTACAGAGATTGCGAGTGTTGTAGGGGCTGGAGGAGGTTACAGAGATAGGGAGTGTTGTAGGGACTGGAGGAGGTTACAGAGATAGGGAGGGTTACAGGGGCTGGAGGAGTTTACAGAGATAGGGAGGGTTACAGGGGCTGGAGGAGGTTACTGAGTTAAGTCGGGAAAATGAGGCGGGATTGGAAACTTGGGTGCAGAATTTTAAAATGGGAATGCTGCTGGACCGGGAGCCAGTGTCGGTCAGCGAGCAGCTGGGGTGTGGGCGATGTGTGTGTGTGCGTGTGTGTGTGTGTGTGTGTGGGTCCGGGCGCGGGTTAGGGGAGGGTCAGGGGGAGAGTTTCGGACGAGTTGAAGCTGGGCAGGTGGGAGGCGATTGCGAAGGCTGTTTGAACGGTGGAGCCTGGATTGAACAGCATCGCTCTCAATCCTGGTGACACTTACAGTTAACATCCAGACGAAGGGTTTGGGAAGTCTCAGCATTTCCGGGATGGTGTTGAGCCCGGCATCCCAGTGACCTGCCATGGTCTGCCACTGATGGGAGGAAGGTCAGAGAGGTGGTAAACACGGAGGTAGTATTGTCCCGTTCTGTCTCGTTGGAGGGAGCAGAGAGATTGAAATCGGAAACATTAAACCAGGTCAGGTTGACTCCGAAGCTGGCACAGGGAGCGAGGAAGGTGCAGGTCAGCGTCGTCCAGATGTTCTCGATGATTGTTGAAGCCGCTGAAATGCTGGGTTTCTGCTCTGGATCGGGCAGAAGGGAGAGGAAGTAGAATTAGGAACCTATGAACAGGTGGAGGGCCATTCAGCCCCTCGAGCCTGTTACACGGGAACAGGAGGAGGCCCATTCACCCCCCTCAAGCCTGTGACATTTCCCTTTCCCTTTATATGAATAAAATATTAAAATTAGATTTTTGACAGCTCAATGAGTTCTCAGCTGTACCTGTCCTGGGAGTGTTTGATGGGGACAGTGTAGAGGGAGATTTACTCTGTATCTAACCCCGTGCTGTACCTGTCCTGGGAGTGTTTGATGGGGACAGTGTAGAGGGAGATTTACTCTGTATCTAACCCCGTGCTGTACCTGTCCTGGGAGTGTTTGATGGGGACAGTGTAGAGGGAGCTTTACGCTGTATCTAACCCTGTGCGGTACCTGTCCTGGGAGTGTTTGATGGGGACAGTGTAGAGGGAGATTTACTCTGTATCTAACCCTGTGCGGTACCTGTCCTGGGAGTATTTGTTGGGGACGGTGTAGAGGGAGTTTTACTCTGTATCTAACCGTGTGCGGTACCTGTCCTGGGAGTATTTGTTGGGGACGGTGTAGAGGGAGATTTTCTCTTTAGAGACGCGAATGGATTTTACCTGAAACTGTTAATTTGAGGGGTGTGCTTTCGTAACTCTGGTCAAGATCGACGAGCTTGAGTCTGAAGTGATAAGTCCCATTATCCCCGTCGCTGATGTTGGAAATGAGAAGGGAACAATTGAATTGGGTAAGATTGCCAATCAGCTTCGTCCGGGCTCTGTAATCCTTGTCGATTGAATGGTTGCCTGTGTGGTAGACGATCACCTCGGAATGCATCTTATCGCCTTTGAACCAAGCAGCTTCGAGCTGTGTTGAATTCAGTTCCCCCAGGTCTGTGTAGTTACACGGAATCATCACACAGAGACCCATTTTTGCTGTCAATTGCTCCGGCAGTAGAATCGTCCAGTTAGATTCGGTGGCTATTATCCCTGGAATGAAATAAGAAGTGGTTTGCATCATCTGTGTAAATACCGGTTACTCTGTCTTACCTGACCTGGAAGAGGTCATCACTTGCGGTTTCCCACAGTGTAGCAGTCCATGTCCAAATGCAGCAAGACCTGGACAATATCCAGGCTTGGCCTGATAAGTGGCAAGAAACATTCACACCACACAAGTGTCAGGCAATGACCATCTCCAACAAGAGAGAATGCAACCATTTAATGCAACTTGACATTCAATGACAATACCATCACTGAATCCCCCACTATCAACATCCTGGGGGTTACCATTGACCAGAAACAGAACTGGACGAGCCATATAAATACTGTGGCTACAAGAGCAGGTCAGAGGCTGGGAATCCTGCGGTGAGTAACTCACCTCCTGACTCCCCAAATCCTGTCCACCATCTACAAGGCACAAGTCAGGAGTGTGATGGGATACTCCCCACTTGCCTGGATGAGTTGCAGCTCCCACAACACTCAAGAAGCTCAACACCATCCAGGACAAAGCAGCCCCGCTTGATCCACACCAATCCACAAACATACTCTCCCTCCACCATGAACACACAGTGGCAGCAGTGTGTGTACCATCTACAAGATGCACTGCAGCAACTCACCAAGGCTCCTTCGACAGCACCTTCCAAACCCACGACCTCTACCATCTAGAAGGACAAGGGCAGCAGACACATGGGAACACCACCACCTGGAAGATCCCCTCCAAGTCACTCACCATCCTGATTTGGAAATATATCACTGTTCCTTCACTGTCGCTGGGTCAAAGTCCTGGAACTCCCTCCCTAACAGCACGGTGGGTGTACCTACACCACATGGACTGCAGCGGCTCAAGAAAGCAGCTCACCCACCACCTTCTCAAGGGACAATTAGGGATGGGCAATAAATGCTGGCCTAACCAGCAAAGCCAACATCCCATTGATGAATAAATGAAAAGTCTGGACTGGCTCATGGCCAGTGAATTGTGCAGGCTGCACGATTGACTGGGGCTTCGTGTCCAAATACAGTTTGTGCATTCGTTCACATATCAGCCACAGACCTGAGCTTTCCAGTGAAACCTGATGGGGGTCAAGGGTCCTAGTGAGCAGCCAGGAGAGTTCCAAAATATCAGCAATGCAGCTTTCCCCAAACACACAACCCCCACGCCTCTTCCCTCTACAAGCCCTGTCGGAGGGTCAGTACTGAGGGAGTGCTGCACTGTCAGAGGTTCCGTACTGAAGCAGTGCTGCACTGTCGGAGGGTCAGTACTGAGGGAGTGCTGCACTGTCAGAGGTTCCGTACTGAAGGAGTGCTGCACTGTCAGAGGGTCAGTGCTGAGGGAGTGCTGCACTGTCAGAGGGTCAGTACTGAGGGAGTGCTGCACTGTCGGTGGGTCAGTACTGAGGGAGAGCTGCACTGTCAGAGGGTCAGTACTAAGGGAGTGCTGCACTGTCGGTGGGTCAGTACTGAGGGAGAGCTGCACTGTCAGAGCGTCAGTACTGAGGGAGTGCTGCACTGTCAGAGGGTCAGTACTGAGGGAGTGCTGCACTGTCGGTGGGTCAGTACTGAGGGAGTGCTGCACTGTCAGAGGGTCAGTACTGAGGGAGAGACGCACTGTCGGAGGGTAAGTACTGAGGGAGTGCTGCAGTGTCAGAGGGTCAGTACTGAGGGAGAGCCGCACTGTCGGTGGGTCAGTACTGAGGGAGTGCTGCAATGTCAGCGGGTCAGTACTGAGGGAGTGCTGCACTGTCGGAGGGTCAGTACTGAGGGAGCGCTGCGATGTCAGAGGGTCAGTACTGAGGGAGTGCTGCACTGTCGGAGGTTAATTACTGAGGGTGCGCTGCACTGTCGCAGGGTCAGTACTGAGGGAGTGCTGCATTGTCAGAGAGTCAGTACTGAGGGAGTGCTGCACTGTCAGAGGGTCAGTACTGAGGGAGAAAAGCACGGTCGGAGGGTCAGTACTGAGGGAGTGCTGCACTGTCGAAGGGTCAATACTGAGGGAGTGTCGCACTGTCGGAGGGTCAGTAATGAGGGAGTGCTGCATTGTCGGAGGGGCATTACTGAGGGAGTGCTGCACTGTCGGAGGGGCATTACTGAGGGAGTGCTGCACAGTCAGAAGCTCAGTAAGGAGGGAACGGTGTATTGTCGGAAGGTCAGTAGTGAGGGAGTGCTGCACTGTCGGAGGTTCAGTACTGAGGGAGTGCTGCACTGTCCGAGGGTCAGTACTGAGGGAGTGTCGCACTGTCAGAGGGTGAGTAATGAGGGAGTGCTGCATTCTCGGAGGGTCAGTACTGAGGGAGTGCTGCACTGTCCAAGGGTCAGTAATGAGGGAGTGCTGCACTGTCAGAGGCTCTGTACTGAGGGAGTGCCGCACTGTCAGAGGCTCTGTACTGAAGGAGTGCTGCAGTGTCAGAGGGCCAGTACTGAGCGACTGCTGGACTGTCATAGGCTCAGTACTGAGGGAGTGCAGCACTGTCGGAGGTTCAGTACTGAGGGAGTGCTGCACAGTCAGATGGTCAGAACTGAGGGAGTGCTGCACTGTCATAGGGTCACTAATGAGGGAGTGCTGCACGGTCGGAAGTTCAGTACTGAGGGAGTGCTGCACTGTCAGAGGGTCAGTACAGAGTGGGTGCTGCACTGTCAGAGTGTCATTATACTGAGGGAGTGCTGCACTGTCGGAGGGTCAGTACTGAAGGAGTGCTGCATTGTCAGAGGGAAAGTACTGAGGGAGTGCTGCACTGTCAGAGGGTCAGTACTGAGGGAGTGCTACACTGTCAGAGGGTCAGTACTGAGTGCATGCTGCACTGTTGGACGGTCAGTACTGAGGGAGTGCTGCACTGTCAGAGGGTGAGTACTGAGCGAGTGCTGCACTGTCGGAGGCTCAGTACTGAGCGAGTCCTGCACTGTCGGAGGCTCAGTACTGAGCGAGTGCTGCACTGTCAGAGGGTCAGTATTGAGGGAGTGCAGCACTGTCGGAGGCTCAGAACTGAGGGAGTGCTGCACTGTCGGAGGCTCAGTACTGAGGGAGTGCTGCACTGTCGGGTTCTCAGTACGGAGGGAGTGCGGCACTGTCAGAGGGTCAGTACTGAGGGAGCGCAGCACTGTCGGAGGGTAAGTACTGAGGGAGTGCTGCATTGTCAGAGAGTCAGTACTGAGGGAGTGCTGCACTGTCAGAGGGTCAGTACTGAGGGAGAAAAGCACGGTCGGAGGGTCAGTACTGAGGGAGTGTCGCACTGTCGGAGGGTCAGTAATGAGGGAGTGCTGCATTGTCGGAGGGTCAGTACTGAGGGAGTGCTGCACAGTCAGAAGCTCAGTAAGGAGGGAACGGTGTATTGTCGGAAGGTCAGTAGTGAGGGAGTGCTGCACTGTCGGAGGTTCAGTACTGAGGGAGTGCTGCACTGTCCGAGGGTCAGTACTGAGGGAGTGTCGCACTGTCAGAGGGTGAGTAATGAGGGAGTGCTGCATTCTCGGAGGGTCAGTACTGAGGGAGTGCTGCACTGTCCAAGGGTCAGTACTGAGGGAGTGCCGCACTGTCAGAGGCTCTGTACTGAAGGAGTGCTGCAGTGTCAGAGGGCCAGTACTGAGCGACTGCTGGACTGTCATAGGCTCAGTACTGAGGGAGTGCAGCACTGTCGGAGGTTCAGTACTGAGGGAGTGCTGCACAGTCAGATGGTCAGAACTGAGGGAGTGCTGCACTGTCATAGGGTCACTAATGAGGGTGTGCTGCACGGTCGGAAGTTCAGTACTGAGGGAATGCTGCACTGTCAGAGGGTCAGTACAGAGTGGGTGCTGCACTGTCAGAGTGTCATTATACTGAGGGACTGCTGCACTGTCGGAGGGTCAGTACTGAGGGAGTGCTGCACTGTTGGAGGGTCAGTACTGAAGGAGCGCTGCACTGTCTCAGGGTCAGTACTGAGGGAGTGCTGCATTGTCAGAGGGAAAGTACTGAGGGAGTGCTGCACTGTCAGAGGGTCAGTACTGAGGGAGTGCTACACTGTCAGAGGGTCAGTACTGAGTGCATGCTGCACTGTTGGACGGTCAGTACTGAGGGAGTGCTGCACTGTCAGAGGGTGAGTACTGAGCGAGTGCTGCACTGTCGGAGGCTCAGTACTGAGCGAGTCCTGCACTGTCGGAGGCTCAGTACTGAGCGAGTGCTGCACTGTCAGAGGGTCAATATTGAGGGAGTGCAGCACTGTCGGAGGCTCAGAACTGAGGGAGTGCTGCACTGTCGGAGGCTCAGTACTGAGGGAGTGCTGCACTGTCGGGTTCTCAGTACGGAGGGAGTGCGGCACTGTCAGAGGGTCAGTACTGAGGGAGCGCAGCACTGTCGGAGGGTAAGTACTGAGGCAGTGCTGTACTGTCAGAGGGTCAGTACTGAGGGATTGCTGCCCTGTCAGAGGCTCAGTATTGAGGGAGTGCTGCACTGTCGGAGGGTCAGTACGGACGGATTCTGCACTGTCAGAGGGTCAGTACCGAGGGAGTGCTGCACTGTCAGAGGCTCAGTACTGAGGGAGTGCTGCACTTTCGGAGGGTCAGTACTGAGAGAATGCTGCACTGTCTGAGTGTCAGTACTGAGAGAGTGCTGCACTGTCGGAGTGTCAGTACTGATGGAGTGCTGCAATGTTGTTGGGTCAGTATTGAGGGAGTGCTGCACTGTCCGAAGGTCAGTATTGTGGGAGTGCCGCATTCACGGAGGGTCAGCACTGAGGGAGTGCTGCACTGTCAGAGGCGGAGTACTGAGGGAGTGCTGCACTGTCGGAGGGTCAGTACTGAGGGAGTGCTGCACTGTCTAAGGGTCAGTACTGAGGGAGTGCAGCACTGTCGGAGGTTCAGTACTGAGGGAGTGCTGCACAGTCAGATGGTCAGAAATGAGGGAGTGCTGCACTGTCATAGGGTCACTAATGAGGGAGTGCTGCACGGTCGGAAGTTCAGTACTGAGGGAGTGCTGCACTGTCAGAGGGTCAGTACAGAGTGGGTGCTGCACTGTCAGAGTGTCATTATACTGAGGGACTGCTGCACTGTCGGAGGGTCAGTACTGAGGGAGTGCTGCACTGTCGGAGGGTCAGTACTGAAGGTGCGCTGCACTGTCTAAGGGTCAGTACTGAGGGAGTGCTGCACTGTCAGAGGGTCAGTACTGAGGGAGTGCTACACTGTCAGAGGGTCAGTACTGAGTGCATGCTGCACTGTTGGACGGTCAGTACTGAGGGAGTGCTGCACTGTCGGGTTCTCAGTACGGAGGGAGTGCGGCACTGTCAGAGGGTCAGTACTGAGGGAGCACAGCACTGTCGGAGGGTAAGTACTGAGGCAGTGCTGCCCTGTCAGAGGCTCAGTATTGAGGGAGGGTCAGTACGGACGGATTCTGCACTGTCAGAGGGTCAGTACCGAGGGAGTGCTGCACTGTCAGAGGCTCAGTACTGAGGGAGTGCTGCACTTTAGGAGGGTCAGTACTGAGAGAGTGCTGCACTGTCTGAGTGTCAGTACTGAGAGAGTGCTGCACTGTCGGACTGTCAGTACTGATGGAGTGCTGCAATGTTGTTGGGTCAGTACTGAGGGAGTGCTGCACGGTCTGAAGGTCAGTATTGTGGGAGTGCCGCATTCACGGAGGGTCAGCACTGAGGGAGTGCTGCACTGTCAGAGGCGGAGTACTGAGGGAGTGCTGCACTGTCGGAGGGTCAGTACTGAGGGAGTGCTGCACTCTCATAGGGTCAGTACTGAGCGAGTGCTGCACTACCGGAGGGTCAGTACTGAGGGAGTGCTGCACTGACAGAGTGTAAGTACTGAGTGATTGCTGCTCTGTATAAGGGTCAGTACTGAGGGAGTGCTGCACTGTCGGAGGGTCAGTACTGAGGGAGTGCTGCACTGTCAGAGGCTCAGTACTGAGGGAGAGCTGCACTGTCGGAGGGTCAGTACTGAGGGAGTGCTGCACTGTCGGAGGTTCAGTACTGAGGGAGTGCTGCACTGTGGGAGGGTCAGTACTGAGGGAGTGCTGCACTGTGGGAGGGTCAGTACTGAGGGAGTGCTGTACTGTCGGAGGTTCAGTACTGAGGGAGAGCAGCACTGTCGGAGGGTATGTACTGAGGGAGTGCTCCAATGTCCGGGGGTCAGTACTGACGGAGTGCTGCACTGTCAGAGGGTCAGTACTGAGGGAGTGCTGCACTGTCAGAGGGTCAGCACTGATGGAGTGCTGCACTGTCCAAGGGTCAGTAATGAGTGAGGGCTGCACTGTCAGAGGGTCAGTACAGAGGGAGTGCTGCACTGTCAGAGGGTCAGTACTGAGGGAGTGCTGCACTTTCAGAGGGTCAGTACTGAGGGAGTGCTGCACTGTCAGAGGGTCAGTACTGAGGGATTGCTGCATTGTCTGAAGGTCAGTATTGTGGGAGTGCCGCACTCTCATAGGGTCAGTACTGAGCGAGTGCTGCACTACCGGAGGGTCAGTACTGAGGGAGTGCTGCACTGAGAGAGTGTAAGTACTGAGGGAGTGCTGCACTGTCGGAGGGTCAGTACTGAGGGAGTGCTGCACTGTCCGAGGGTCAGTATTGTGGGAGTTCCGCATTCTCGGAGGGTCAGCACTGAAGGATTGCTGCACGTTCCAAGGGTCAGTCCTGAGGGAGTGCTGCACTGTCAGAGGGTCAGTACTGAGGGAGTGCTGCACTGTCAGAGGGTCAGTACTGAGGGAGTGCTGCACTGTCGGGGGCTCAGTAGTGAGGGAGTGCTGCACTGTCAGAGGGTGACTACTGAGGGAGTGCTGCACCGTCGGGGGCTAAGTACTGAAAGAGTGCTGCACTGTCTGGGGCTCAGTACTGAGGGAGTGTTGCACTATCATAGGGTCAGTACTGAGGGCATGCTGCACTGTCAGAGGGTCAGTCATGAGCGAGTGTTGCACTGTCAGAGGGTCAGAAATGAGGGCATGCTTTACTGTCAGAGGGTCAGTACTGAGGGAGTGTTGCACTGTCATAGGGTCAGTAATGAGGGAGTGCTGCACTGTCAGAGGGTCAGTACTGAGGGAGTGCTGCACTGTCAGAGGGTCAGTACTGAGGGTGTGCTGCACTGTCTGAGGTCAGTACTGAGGGAGTGCTGCACTGTCTGAGGGTCAGTGCTGAGGGAGTGCTGCACTGTCTGAGGGTCAGTGCTGAGGGAGTGCTGCACTGTCAGAGGGCCAGTGCAGAGGGAGTGCTGCACTGTCCATGGGTCAGTAATGAGGGAGTTCTGCACTGTCAGATTGTCAGTACTGAGGGATTGCTGCACTGTCGGACGGTCAGTACTGAGGGAGTGCTGCACTGTCCGATGTTCAGTACTGAGGGATTGCTGCACTGTCCGAGGTTCATACTGAGGAAGTGCTGCACTGTCCGAGGGTCAGTGCTGAGGGATTGCTGCACTGTCAAATGGTCAGTACTGAGGGAGTGCTGCACGGTCAGAGACTCAGTACTGAGGGAGTGCGGCACTGTCAGAGGGTCAGTACTGAGGGAGTGCTTCTCTGCCAGCGGGTCAGTACAGAGGGAGTGCTGCACTGTCAGAGGGTCAGGGCTGAGGGAGTGCTGCACTGTCAGAGGGTCAGTACTGAGGGAGTTCTGCTCTGTCAGCGGGTCAGTACTGATGGATGGCGGCACTGTCAGTGGGTCAGTACTGACGGAGTGCTGCACTGTCGGAGGGTCAGGACAGAGGGAGTGCTGCACTGTCGGAGGGTCAGTACTGAGGGAGTGCTGCACTGACGGAGGGTCAGGACTGAGCGAGTGCTGCACTGTCGGAGGGTCAGTACTGAGGGAGTGCTGCACTGTCGGAGGGTCAGTACTGAGGGAGTGCTGCACTGTCAGAGTGTCAGTACTGAGGGCGTGCTGCACTGTCGGCGGGACTGTAATGAGGGAGTGCTGCACTGTCTGAGGGTCAGTACTGAGGGAGGGCTGCACTGTCGGAGGGTCAGTACTGATGGAGGCTGCACTGTCAGATGGTCAGTACTGAGGGAGTGCTGCACTGTCATAGGGTCAGTACTGAGGGAGTGCTGCACTGTCAGAGTGTCAGTACAGAGGCAGTGCTTCACTGTCAGATCCTCAGTACTGAGGGAGTGCTGCACTGTCTAAGGGTCAGTATTGAGGGAGTGCTGCACTGTCTGAGGGTCAGTACTGAGGTAGTGCTGCACTGTCAGAGGGTCAGTACTGATAGAGTGCTGCACTGTTGGCGGGTCAGTACTGAGGGAGTGCTGATCTGTCAGAGGGTCAGTACTGAGTGAGTGCTGCATTGTTGGAGGGTCAGTACTGAGGGAGTGCTGCACTGTCAGAGGGTCAGTACTGAGGGAGTGCTTCACTGTTGGAGGGTCAGTACTGAGGGAAATCTGCACTGTCTGAGGGTCAGTACTGAGGTAGTGCTGTACTGTCAGATTGTCAGTACTGAGGGAGTGCTGTACTGTTGGTGGGTCAGTACTGAAGGAGTGCTGCACTGTCAGAGGGTCAGTACTGAGGGAGTGCTGCACTGTCAGATGGTCAGTACTGAGGGAATGCTACACTGTCAGAGGGTCAGTACTGAGGGAGTGCTGCACTGTCAGGGGGTTAGTACTGAGGGAGTGCTACAATGTCAGAAGTTCAGTACTGAAGGAGTGCTGCACTGTCAGGGGGTCAGTACTGAGGGATTGCTACACTGTCCGAGGGTCAGTACTGAGGGAGTACTTCACTGTCGGGGGCTCAGTACTGAGGGAGTGCTGCACTGTCAGAGGCTCAGTACTGAGGGAGTGCTGCACTGTCGGTGTTTCAGTTCTGAGGGAATGCTGCACTGTCGGAGGGTCAGTACTGAGGGAGTGCTGCAATGTCAAAGGGTCAGTACTGAGGGAGTGCTGCACTGTCGGAGGGTCAGTACTGAGGGAGTGCTGCACTGTCAAAGGGTCAGTACTGAGGGAGTGCTGCACTGTCGGAGGGTCAGTACTGAGTGAGCGCCGCATTCTCGGAGGTTCAGTACTGAGGGAGTGCTGCAGTGTCCGCAGGTCAGTAGTGAGGGAGTGCTGCACTGTCGGAGGGTCAGTACTGAGGGAGTGCTGCACTCTCGGAGGTTCAGAACTGAGGGAGTGATGCACAGTCAGAGGCTCTGTCCTGAGAGAGTGCTGCACTGTCGTAGGGTCAGTACTGAAGGAGTGCTGGACTGTCGGAGGGTCAGTACCGAGGGAGTGCTGCACTGTCAGAGGGTCAGTACTGAGGGAGTTCTGCACTGTCGGATTTTCAGTACTGAGGGAGTGCTGCACTGTCGGAGTGTCAGTACAGTGGGAGTGCTGCACAGTCAGAGGGTCAGTACTGAGGGATTGCTGGACTGTCGGAGGGTCAGTACAGAGGGAGTGCTGCACTGTCAGAGGGTCAGTACTGAGGGAGTGCTGCACTGTCGGAGTGTCAGTACTGAGGGAGTGCTGCACTGTCCGAGGGTCAGTACTGAGGGAGTCCTGCACTGTCGGAGGGTCAGTTCTGAGGGAGTCCTGCACTGTCAGAGGGTCAGTAATGAGGGATTCATGCACTGTCAGAGGGTCAGTACTGCGGGCATACTGCACTGTCAGAGGCTCAGTATTGAGGGAGTGCTAAACTGTTGGAGTTTCAGTCCTGAGGGAGTGCTGCACTGTCGGAGGGTCAGTACTGAGGGAGTGCTGCACTGTCGGGGGCTCAGTACTGAGGGAATGCTGTACTGTCAGAGGCTCTGTTCTGAGGGAGTGCCGCACTGTCAGAGGCTCAGTACTGATGGAGTGCTGCACTGTCTGAGGGTCAGTACAGAGGGAGTGCTGTGCTGTCTGAGGGTCAGTATAGAGGGAGTGATGCACTGTCAGATGGTAAATACTGAGGGCATGCTGTACTCTCAGAGGGTCAGTACTAACGGAGTGCTAAACTGTCAGAGGGTCAGTACTGAGGGAGTGCTGCACTGTCAGAGTTTCAGTACTGAGCGAGTGCTGCACTGTCAGAGGGTCAGTACTGAGGGCATGCTGCACTGTCAGAGGGTCCGTACTGAGGGAGTGCTGCACTGTCAGAGGGTCAGTACTGAGGGAATGCTGCACTGTCGGAGGGTCAGTACTGAGGGAGTGCTGCACTGTCGGAGGGTCAGTACTGAGTGAGCGCCGCATTCTCGGAGGGTCAGTACTGAGGGAGTGCTGTACTGTCCGAGGGTCAGTACTGAGGGAGTGCTGCACTGTCAGAGAAGTCAGTACTGCGGGAGTGCTGCACTGTCAGAGTTTCAGTACTGAGGGAGTGCTACACTGTCAGTTGTTCAGTATTGAGTGCATGCTGCACTCTCGGAGGTTCAGAACTGAGGGAGTGCTGCACTGTCAGAGGCTCTGTACTGAGGGAGTGCTGCACTCACAGATGGTCAGTACTGAGGGAGTGCTGCACTGTCGGAGGGTCAGTACTGAGGGAGTGCTGCACTGTCAGGGGATTAGTGCTGAGGGAGTGCTACACTGTCAGAAGTTCAGGACTGAAGGAGTTCTGCACTGTCAGAGGTTCAGTATTGAGTGCATGCTGCATTGTCGGAGGTTCAGAACTGAGGGAGTGCTGCACTGTCAGAGGCTCTGTACTGAGGGAGTGCTGCACTCACAGATGGTCAGTACTGAGGGAGTGCTGCACTCTCGGAGGTTCAGAACTGAGGGAGTGCTGCACTGTCAGAGGGTCAGTACTGAGGGATTGCTGCACTGTCAGAGGGTCAGTATGATGGGAGTGCTGCACTGTCAGAGGTTCAGTATTGAGGGAGGCTGCACTGTCAGATGGTCAGTACTGAGGGAGTGCTGCACTGTCATAGGGTCAGTACTGAGGGAGTGCTGCACTGTCAGAGTGTCAGTACAGAGGCAGTGCTTCACTGTCAGATCCTCAGTACTGAGGGAGTGCTGCACTGTCAGAGGGTCAGTACAGAGGGAGTGCTGCACTGTCAGAGGGTCAGTACTGAGGGAATGCTACACTGTCAGAGGTTCAGTATTGGGTGCATGCTGCATTGTCGAAGTGTCAGTACTGAGGGAGTGCTGCACTGTCAGAGGGTCAGTACTGAGGGATTGCTGCACTGTCAGAGGGTCAGTATGATGGGAGTGCTGCACTGTCAGAGGTTCAGTATTGAGGGAGGCTGCACTGTCAGATGGTCAGTACTGAGCGAGTGCTGCACTGTCATAGGTTCAGTACTGAGGGAGTGCTGCACTGTCAGAGTGTCAGTACAGAGGCAGTGCTGCACTGTCAGATGGTCAGTACTGAGGGAGGGCTACACTGTGAGAGGGTCTGTACTGAGGGATTGCTGCACTGTCAGAGGGTCAGTAATGAGGGAGTGCTGCACTGTCAGATGCTCTGTATGAGGGTGTGCTGCACTGTCTAAGGGTCAGTATTGAGGGAGTGCTGCACTGTCTGAGGGTCAGTACTGAGGTAGTGCTGCACTGTCAGAGGGTCAGTACTGATAGAGTGCTGCACTGTTGGCGGGTCAGTACTGAGGGAGTGCTGCTCTGTCAGAGGGTCAGTACTGAGTGAGTGCTGCATTGTTGGAGGGTCAGTACTGAGGGAGTGCTGCACTGTCAGAGGGTCAGTACTGAGGGAGTGCTTCACTGTTGGAGGGTCAGTACTGAGGGATATCTGCACTGTCTGAGGGTCAGTACTGAGGTAGTGCTGTACTGTCAGAGGGTTAGTACTGAGGGAGTGCTGTACTGTTGGTGGGTCAGTACTGAAGGAGTGCTGCACTGTCAGAGGGTCAGTACTGAGGGAATGCTACACTGTCAGATGGTCAGTACTGAGGGAGTGCTGCATTGTCAGAGGGTCAGTACTGAGCTAGTGCTTCACTGTCAGAGGGTCAGTACTGAGTGCATGCTGCTCTGTCAGAGGGTCAGTACTGCGGGATTGCCACACTTTTGGAGGGTCAGTACTGAGGGAGTGCCGCACTGTCAGAGGGTCAGTACTGATTGCGCGTCACACTGTCGGATGATCAGTACTGAGGGCGTGCCGCACTGTTGGAGTGTCAGTACTGAGGGAGTGTCGCACTATTGGAAGGTCAGTACTGAGGGCGTGCTGCACTGTTGTAGGATCTATACTGAGGGAGCGCCACACTGTTGGAGGGTCAGTACTGAGGGAACGCTGCACTGTCAGAGAGTCAGTGCTGAGGGAGTGCTGCACTGTCGGATGGTCAGTACTGAGGGAGTCCTGCACTGTCAGAGGGTCAGTACTGAGGGAGTGCTGCACTGTCAGAGGGTCAGTACTGAGGGAGTGCTGCACTGTTGGATGGTCAGTACTGAGGGAGTGCTGCACTGTCAGATGGTCAGTACTGAGGGACTGCCACACTGTCAGAAGGTCAGTACTGAGTGAGTGCTGCACTGTCAGATGGTCAGTACTGAGGGAGTGCCGCACTGTCAGAGGGTCAGTACTGAGGGAGATCTGCACTGTCGGAGGGTCAGTACAGAGGGAGTGCTGCACTGCCAGATGCTCTGTATGAGGGTGTGCTGCACTGTCTAAGGGTCAGTATTGAGGGAGTGCTGCACTGTCTGAGGGTCAGTACTGAGGTAGTGCTGCACTGTCAGAGGGTCAGTACTGATAGAGTGCTGCACTGTTGGCGGGTCAGTACTGAGGGAGTGCTGCTCTGTCAGAGGGTCAGTACTGAGTGAGTGCTGCATTGTTGGAGGGTCAGTACTGAGGGAGTGCTGCACTGTCAGAGGGTCAGTACTGAGGGAGTGCTTCACTGTTGGAGGGTCAGTACTGAGGGAGATCTGCACTGTCTGAGGGTCAGTACTGAGGTAGTGCTGTACTGTCAGAGGGTCAGTACTGAGGGAGTGCTGTACTGTCAGAGGGTCAGTACTGAGGGAGTGCTGTACTGTTGGTGGGTCAGCACTGAAGGAGTGCTGCACTGTCAGAGGGTCAGTACTGAGGGAGTGCTGCACTGTCAGAGGGTCAGTACTGAGGGAATGCTACACTGTCAGAGGGTCAGTACTGAGGGAGTGCTGCACTGTCAGGGGGTTAGTACTGAGGGAGTGCTACAATGTCAGATGTTCAGTACTGAAGGAGTGCTGCACTGTCAGGGGGTCAGTACTGAGGGAATGCTACACTGTCCGAGGGTCAGTACTGAGGGAGTACTTCACTGTCGGGGGCTCAGTACTGAGGGAGTGCTGCACTGTCAGAGGCTCAGTACTGAGGGAGTGCTGCACTGTCGGTGTTTCAGTTCTGAGGGAGTGCTGCACTGTCGGAGGGTCAGTACTGAGGTAGTGCTGCACTGTCAAAGGGTCAGTACTGAGGGAGTGCTGCACTGTCGGAGGGTCAGTACTGAGGGAGTGCTGCACTGTCAAAGGGTCAGTACTGAGGGAGTGCTGCACTGTCGGAGGGTCAGTACTGAGTGAGCGCCGCATTCTCGGAGGTTCAGTACTGAGGGAGTGCTGCAGTGTCCGCGGGTCAGTAGTGAGGGAGTGCTGCACTGTCGGAGGGTCAGTACTGAGGGAGTGCTGCACTCTCGGAGGTTCAGAACTGAGGGAGTGCTGCACAGTCAGAGGCTCTGTCCTGAGGGAGTGCCGCACTGTCAGAGCGGAAGTACTGAGAGAGTGCTGCACTGTCGTAGGGTCAGTACTGAGGGAGTGCTGCACTGTCGGAGTGTCAGTACTGAGGGAGTGCTGCACTGTCGGAGTGTCAGTACAGTGGGAGTGCTGCACAGTCAGAGGGTCAGTACTGAGGGATTGCTGGACTGTCGGAGGGTCAGTACAGAGGGAGTGCTGCACTGTCAGAGGGTCAGTACTGAGGGAGTGCTGCACTGTCGGAGTGTCAGTACTGAGGGAGTGCTGCACTGTCCGAGGGTCAGTACTGAGGGAGTCCTGCACTGTCGGAGGGTCAGTTCTGAGGGAGAACTGCACTGTCAGAGGGTCAGTAATGAGGGATTCATGCACTGTCAGTGGGTCCGTACTGCGGGCATACTGCACTGTCAGAGGCTCAGTATTGAGGGAGTGCTAAACTGTTGGAGTTTCAGTCCTGAGGGAGTGCTGCACTGTCGGAGGGTCAGTACTGAGGGAGTGCTGCACTGTCGGGGGCTCAGTACTGAGGGAGTGCTGTACTGTCAGAGGCTCTGTTCTGAGGGAGTGCCGCACTGTCAGAGGCTCAGTACTGAGGGAGTGCTGCACTGTCTGAGGGTCGGTACAGAGGGAGTGCTGTGCTGTCTGAGGGTCAGTATAGAGGGAGTGATGCACTGTCAGATGGTAAATACTGAGGGCATGCTGTACTCTCAGAGGGTCAGTACTAACGGAGTGCTAAACTGTCAGAGGGTCAGTACTGAGGGAGTGCTGCACTGTCAGAGTTTCAGTACTGAGCGAGTGCTGCACTGTCAGAGGGTCAGTACTGAGGGAGTGCTGCACTGTCAGAGGGTCCGTACTGAGGGAGTGCTGCACTGTCAGAGGGTCAGTACTGAGGGCGTGCTGCACTGTCGGAGGGTCAGTACTGAGGGAGTGCTGCACTGTCGGAGGGTCAGTACTGAGTGAGCGCCGCATTCTCGGAGGGTCAGTACTGAGGGAGTGCTGCACTGTCCGAGGGTCAGTACTGAGGGAGTGCTGCACTGTCAGAGAAGTCAGTACTGCGGGAGTGCTGCACTGTCAGAGTTTCAGTACTGAGGGAGTGCTACACTGTCAGTTGTTCAGTATTGAGTGCATGCTGCACTCTCGGAGGTTCAGAACTGAGGGAGTGCTGCACTGTCAGAGGCTCTGTACTGAGGGAGTGCTGCACTCACAGATGGTCAGTACTGAGGGAGTGCTGCACTGTCGGAGGGTCAGTACTGAGGGAGTGCTGCACTGTCAGGGGATTAGTGCTGAGGGAGTGCCACACTGTCAGAAGTTCAGGACTGAAGGAGTTCTGCACTGTCAGAGGTTCAGTATTGAGTGCATGCTGCATTGTCGGAGGTTCAGAACTGAGGGAGTGCTGCACTGTCAGAGGCTCTGTACTGAGGGAGTGCTGCACTCACAGATGGTCAGTACTGAGGGAGTGCTGCACTCTCGGAGGTTCAGAACTGAGGGAGTGCTGCACTGTCAGAGGGTCAGTACTGAGGGATTGCTGCACTGTCAGAGGGTCAGTATGATGGGAGTGCTGCACTGTCAGAGGTTCAGTATTGAGGGAGGCTGCACTGTCAGATGGTCAGTACTGAGGGAGTGCTGCACTGTCATAGGGTCAGTACTGAGGGAGTGCTGCACTGTCAGAGTGTCAGTACAGAGGCAGTGCTTCACTGTCAGATCCTCAGTACTGAGGGAGTGCTGCACTGTCAGAGGGTCAGTACAGAGGGAGTGCTGCACTGTCAGAGGGTCAGTACTGAGGGAATGCTACACTGTCAGAGGTTCAGTATTGGGTGCATGCTGCATTGTCGAAGTATCAGTACTGAGGGAGTGCTGCACTGTCAGAGGGTCAGTACTGAGGGATTGCTGCACTGTCAGAGGGTCAGTATGATGGGAGTGCTGCACTGTCAGAGGTTCAGTATTGAGGGAGGCTGCACTGTCAGATGGTCAGTACTGAGCGAGTGCTGCACTGTCATAGGTTCAGTACTGAGGGAGTGCTGCACTGTCAGAGTGTCAGTACAGAGGCAGTGCTGCACTGTCAGATGGTCAGTACTGAGGGAGTGCTACACTGTGAGAGGGTCTGTACTGAGGGATTGCTGCACTGTCAGAGGGTCAGTACTGAGGGAGTGCTGCACTGTCTAAGGGTCAGTATTGAGGGAGTGCTGCACTGTCTGAGGGTCAGTACTGAGGTAGTGCTGCACTGTCAGAGGGTCAGTACTGATAGAGTGCTGCACTGTTGGCGGGTCAGTACTGAGTGAGTGCTGCATTGTTGGAGTGTCAGTACTGAGGGAGTGCTGCACTGTCAGAGGGTCAGTACTGAGGGAGTGCTTCACTGTTGGAGGGTCAGTACTGAGGGAGATCTGCACTGTCTGAGGGTCAGTACTGAGGTCGTGCTGTACTGTCAGAGGGTCAGTACTGAGGGAGTGCTGTACTGTTGGTGGGTCAGTACTGAGGGAGTGCTGTACTGTTGGTGGGTCAGTACTGAGGGAGTGCTGCACTGTCAGAGGGTCAGTACTGAGGGAGTGCTGCACTGTCAGAGGGTCAGTACTGAGGGAGTGCTGCACTGTCAGAGGGTCAGTACTGAGGGAGTGCTGCATTGTCAGAGGGTCAGTACTGAGCTAGTGCTTCACTGTCAGAGGGTCAGTACTGAGTGCATGCTGCTCTGTCAGAGGGTCAGTACTGCGGGATTGCCGCACTTTTGGAGGGTCAGTACTGAGGGAGTGCCGCACTGTCAGAGGGTCAGTACTGATTGTGCGTCACACTGTCGGATGATCAGTACTGAGGGCGTGCCGCGCTGTTGGAGTGTCAGTACTGAGGGAGTGTCGCACTATTGGAAGTTCAGTACTGAGGGCGTGCTGCACTGTTGTAGGATCTATACTGAGGGAGCGCCACACTGTTGGAGGGTCAGTACTGAGGGAACGCTGCACTGTCAGAGAGTCAGTGCTGAGGGAGTGCTGCACTGTCGGATGGTCAGTACTGAGGGAGTCCTGCACTGTCAGAGGGTCAGTACTGATCGCATGCTGCACTGTCAGAGGGTCAGTACTGAGGGAGTGCTGCACTGTTGGATGGTCAGTACTGAGGGAGTGCTGCACTGTCAGATGGTCAGTACTGAGGGACTGCCACACTGTCAGAAGGTCAGTACTGAGTGAGTGCTGCACTGTCAGATGGTCAGTACTGAGGGAGTGCCGCACTGTCAGAGGGTCAGTACTGAGGGAGTGCCGCACTGTCGGAGGGTTTGTACTGAGGGAGTGCTGCACAGTCGGACGGTCAGTACAGAGGGAGTGCTGCACTGTCGGAGGGTCATTACTGAGGGAGTGCTGCACTGTCGGAGGGTCAATACTGAGGGAGTGCTGCCCTTTCGGAGGGTCAGTACTGAGGGAGTGCTGCACTGTCTGTCAGATGAGATATTAAACCGAGGCCCCCTTCTGCCCTCTCGGGCGGGTGTGAAAGTTCCCACAGCCACTATTTGGAACAAGAGCCGGTGGGGGGCGTTGGTGGGGGGGGGAGTTCTCCCCTCTGTTCCTGGGACCAATAGTTATCCCTCAACCAA